>NC_142283.1:72716463-72870173 GCF_052056855.1 Sturnus vulgaris | reverse complement strand
AGCCAAGTCTTGAACTGCAAAGAGAAATAGTTTTTAATCTCTGTACGAGTTAAACTTACTGCTGATGCACGTCAGTTCATTTAATAAAGGATGGAGAGCAATTTTCATAATCAATGCTGCAAGAGATGTGAAGCTTTACAAGTTTAAAATGGAGGAGGTTTGATTGCTCTTAGTGTTGATTATCCCATCTTTCTTTTGGGTCAACGTGTACTAAGTGACTGTCTGCAGCAGTCACTACATCTAGAAGCCTTCTTATTTGATCATTTTCCATTCATGCCTTCATGAAACCTGAAAAGTCATATTCCTTTGTTCCATTGGGAACGTGGTATGCTACAGCCTTGCCATCCAGCTGTGGAGCAAGTAACTTTGATTAGAATAATTTGTAATTTTAAAAATACACTCTGTAAACCAAATACATCTTCTTAAAGGGATCCTGTTCAAGGTACCTGCTCTTATTTGAATTAAATGTATTATTCCAAACCGCCTATCACCAAGTGACACTTCTGTAATCCCCAGGTCAATAAACAGAAATTATTGAGATCAGAAAAGTCAATCATCCATTTCGGCCAGTGCTTTTAATGCTAAAACTCCAAGGGAGAGCACAAGCTATGGTTTAGAAAAGGGTTTTTACCCTTAAAGCAATTGTTATGACAAACTGCTTTGGATAGGGCACTGAATCTTCCATATGCAGCTCATTTTTCATTGCATATTGTGCTCTTTGAACTTACTCAGTTCTTGCTCTCTCCCTGCAGCCTGACACTGTTTGCAACAGTGTGTGAAAAGACAGTGTTGAAACGGGTGCTGAAAGAGCTCTGGAGGGTGGTAATGAACACCATGGAGAAGCTGATTGTGCTGCCTCCTCTTACAGACCATACGGTAAAGCATTTTATCCTTCCTGACTCATACCAGAAAGTGTTGCCATTGCCTGTGTAACTCATCCCCCTGACCTAGTGAGTCATCCATCCAGGTAAATTTGTCTGCATGTACCCTGCCTGAGGATGGAAAAACATGTCTGTAACTTGGTAAAGAAAGAGAGCATCTCTATTTATGGTAGGGTTGCAAGACACAGATCACACTCTAGAAAAAAACACAATTCAAAAATCCATGATCCAAAAAGAGTTTCTGTCCAGTATATCAGTTTATATTGGTTAGTGTTTTGCAGTCCTCTAAGGAGGGCTGTCTGTGTATGTGGGAACTATGGAACAGTTAGGCTTCATGGCCTTTGGTCATGACCTGTAGCCACTTTTGCACTATTGTCAATTAGCCAGTGTCTCTCTAGATAGATGTGGTTGATTTGAGCTTGATTTTTAATCACCCATCCCTCGTTTTACCCCCTACAGAAGGCTTTAACACCAGCATTGGCTGGCAGGATTTCTCTGTCTGTCATGCTGAGGAGTTGGAAGCAAGTCCAGATAGTTTTTCCTCAAAGGCTGTCTTTTGTAAAATCGTTCAGCTGTGTGGACATGCTGGATGAATGTGTGTTGTGAATGTAGTGATGCACTTAACAATGGAAGATTAACTCCTCCCCAGTCCTGAGAAGCCAGAGAAAGTGATTAAATGTCAGTAATGCATGCCCAGCTGCTCTGGGGGATGGCATTTAGTTGGAGGCAGTGTGAAGTTTGGGCTGTAACCTCATTATTACAGATGATCCAGAACTTCTTTTCATTTGGCTGTTAGAGTGAACTTGCAGTCTGTAGCTCAGTTATGCAGCCTTACTTTTTTCTCAGTGGTAGGTAGAGCAGTAGTTTTTTTCACTACTCAGTTCTCTCACATACTTGGATTGGGCTTCTTGGGTTGCAGTGTCCACGAAAGTGATGTAAACTTGCCTCTTGCCATCGGTGTTTCTTTCTCTTAGAGAGAAGGCCCTTGTCTCTGGCCTTGATGATGATGATTTTAAATAAAACTGTTGGGATGAAATGAGCTACAACCATGAAATTAGCATGAGCTGAAATTTGCTAAAGACTGCTTTCTCTGAGCTCAGATTTGGAGTAATCTTTTCTGCTTGACTTTATGATTTGTAAAGAAGAAAAAGAAAATTAATTTAGGAAGATGAAATTTATTTGTCTTAGTTGAATTGCTTTTAAACAGGAGTTTTTGGGGACAGGTGCTAAAATCATCATGTAGGAGCAGCGTTAACATGATCCATTTGGAATGGAATCAATGAGATCAAGGGCCTCAGAGGGAACTAGGGAGGGGCTGTTGGAGCTTTATACTTGCTAGTTTTGTATTTCAAAGGCAGAGTAGGAGAGTGATTCAGTACTTGTATCATGAAGGAGGCAATAACTGTGATCAGCCAGTTCTTCCAACCTGCAGGATGTTGCTGTAAGCCACTTAAAGTTTTTTTCATAGTTTCTTGTGGCCATCATCTCAGTTTTAAATTGAGAAGCAAATTGAAGCATATACTCTCTTGTCTGAGATAAGGCAAAATGCTCATAGCTGGAATTTTTGGTGTCTAATTAGTTGTGTGGTATCAAGGAGGCTGAACTAGTCTAAACTGGAAAATGAGTTGCTCTTCCAGAAGGACAGTTATGAACAATGCAATGATTAAAATGGCCTTGTCTGCAGTCCTTGAGCAGGGAACTGGTGGTGAGGCTGGACGAGTTGCAAGGATGAGGAGCTGTTTCCACTGTTCTCTGAGGCATAGCAATTTATTCTATCACCACCAGATTTTCATCATTCCTAGCAGTGAAGGCTAGCAGGGCAAGGCATGGCAAAATTTGAGGCTGCCAACATGGGCAGAAGGAGTACTTCCTCTTTGCTGTTCTACTTCTTTGCCAAGCCACTCTTACCTAATTTGGTTTGCCTTATTTTTTTTTTGAAAGCACATGAGACACGAATAGCTCTGGGCACTGTAACACACTTTCCTCCCCAACAGAAAGCCCTAGCTGTGCCTCTCTGTGTTTGAAGGACCACTGATGGGGATTTCCGTCCTAAAACACATGTGCAGCCCTTAAGAAGTAGGAGATAGATATTCATGGTAGAAAAGAATCTCTTTTCTTTCTGCAAAATATCTGGAGGTGCAGAAGTCTTTTTGATGGAGATTGTGGAAAGCATATTCAGGTAGAAGTTTCCCA
Source organism: Sturnus vulgaris (assembly GCF_052056855.1). NCBI lineage: Eukaryota > Metazoa > Chordata > Aves > Passeriformes > Sturnidae > Sturnus > Sturnus vulgaris. The sequence goes on along the minus strand of NC_142283.1, from coordinate 72,867,099 downwards.
TCACCCTGCAGTTTGCCTTGCCTGTCACTGGTGTGACCCTGCCCACTGAACAGTGCTTAAATACCTCTCTCCAGACTTAACAATTCCACTTAAAATGGCCTCTGGAAGATTCTGCTGTGTGGGGCTCAGGTGAGAAAGTCATAGCTCTGTGAGGGATCCAATGGGGACAGGGCAGTTTTACAACCCCCCACTCTGATGACCTGATCTGCAGCTCTTTCATGACTTCCAGATGGGTGACTTCAACTTCTCTGAGCACTCTCTGCCTGTGGCTTGTGAGATTAGCAGCAACATGATCTCCAGTAACTAAGTAATTCACACCTCACTAATTTTAAGATCCAGCATGTAATTAAACACCTTCTGTCTTGGTTGAGTGGATATCCACTCTGGGAATCCGTATTTTGGGGTTTAGTGCACAACACCCATTGATATTAACGGATTAGTTATACATTTCTTTCTCAGCTGCTTACAATGAAACTGTACCATGCCATCAGTGACTAGTCAGGTGAGAGAAGTGCTTAGTTTACACCCAGGTGATTCCACTGGAGCCTCTCCTTTATTTATTTCACACAGTACAGTGCAGTCATTCACATGAGGCTCCATTTTTGCTTGCTCCTGCTGTGCTTTTTTGTACTTGTCAGACTACTCTTCACTAAATGAGAACATGGTCCAGGATATGAACTAAATTTTCTTTAAGCTGAGGACAGAATTTGCATTTGACTTCCAGACTGTCTGTTTTTCAGGCTCATCTGCCTGAGCCGCTCCAGAGCTACTCTGGTGGAGGAGAGTGTGGCTTTAAGAGGTTTTCTGAGACCTTTCTTAACTTCTGTTAGTTTAAATTAATCCTCGCCCTGGTGCTAGCTTGGAGCAGAAAAGTTCAAGGCTGCCTCTGTGATGAGGAGAAAAAGCTTTCTTAGCCTTGAATAAAATTATGGTCTGTGAACTGCATATGTGCCTAGTTCCCTGTACTGACAGGTAATTATTTTCCTCTTTTCATCCCCACTTTTAAGTTGATTTTGTCCATTTTTGTTGTTTAATACACAATAACAACTAAAAATTAGTTTTATTTTAATGTGTTCTAACAAATATTAACATAACAGATACAATAGAGTTTTTTTAGTGAAGTTAAATGCTGTTAAATTATCAAATCTCAATTGTTGTTGAACATGGGAATTTTAAAAATATAGGAAATAAATGTACAATAGGAGATGAATTTTCCTTTCACTGTTATGTCTTAGAAAAATAAGCATTGCATATAATATAGTTTCCGAAAAAGGATTGGAATCCAAAAATCTTGCAGTAGGCATTTGTTTCCTGACTTTGTCAGCTGAGCAGTAGGACAGTTAAGCTTTAAGGGTTTGAATCACCTGGAGTATAAATCAGTGCAGTTTTGTTGGCTTCCAGCGATTAGAACTTGAGTCAGCTGATGATCCTTCTCTATGTGCTTTCACTGAAGAGACAAAAAGCCATCAGACCATCAACAAGGAAAAATCTCTGTGCTGTGGACTGTAGGTGCATTTCTTGTTTCAACTAACTTTAGAGAAGAGCCAGAAAAGCCAGAATGAAGGCCCATCCCCTTTCCAGCTGTGTTTGCTGCAGAGCTAGGCATAATTCATGATAAGGATTTAATTTGTCCTCATATTCTATCCTTGACATTTTAATCAATTCCATTGTGGGCAGCTTTTCTCAAAGCTACCTGATAATTTAAGTTCAGTTGTTCTCACTCTCTGGCACAACTGGAATGAGTGCTGTCCGTAGAGCTTTGTGGTATGTTTTCCATGCATAAATAACTTCCCTGAGGAGTATGGCATCTTGTTTACAAGAATTCCATTTGGCAGAGGAAGGAGCTGTCCAGATTTTCATTAGATGTTACCAGCATTGATGACAAACTCAGTGTAAGAGCAAAATAATTTCTCCTTGCAGACACATTGGCAGAGATGGTCACTGATTGACGAGGATTTTCTTAGCGTGCAAGAACTGGGAGTTATCTGAGCAGCTTTGTTCCATGAAGCGTATCCAGTCACTGGCTATTGCTCAGTGTTACTGACCTGCCATCCTTAGAAGCCTGAGGCTGGAAGACTTCGTGCCTGGGCTGGATAATGTTGTTTTTCAAATGTGTATTAGAAAAAAGTGTCTAGTGAAAAAGTGCTGAAAATACTGAATTAAGAAAAGTTGATATTACTATGTTTCAAGACAACTCCCTTTTTCAAAATTCCAGATATAAAAATGTTTTGCTTTTTGTTTCCTGCTTTGTCAATGGACTCAAAAACCTTAAATTTTAAGACCCATAAGTCAACAGAATTTCATAGCAAACAGTACAGAACAGCAGGCACATCTGTTGGGTAGCAGAAGCCAGTGAAACACTCTATTCTGGTTGGTTATTTGGCATGGCCCACAGTGAAATCTCTCTGTTGCTGCTGGTGTGCAGTCATGTTCAACCTTCCTTGCTGGAAATACATGGATATTTGTGCTTTTTCAGATTAGAAAGCTGTACTCTTCAACACTACCCATTGGATACTGACAACAAGGCAAGCTCTCAGTTTCATTTCAGAAGCTTTCCTTTTTAGATTCGTTGTGCTTGCCTGCACTTTCGCCTCCATCCCTGCCAAAAGTTGTGAATTTAATCATTTATCAAGAGCTTCTGTTTAGCTACAAAATCAATAATGTTCATTCTGTGTCGGTTTGTATTCAACAAACATAAAAAGCTGAAGAACAGTGAAGGTTAGCTGGTGCTTACAAGTAGAGCAAATCAAGAGGTGATCTGTGATTTCAGGCACAGAGTCTTTCAGTTTGAAGAAATTTCCAAAGCTGGAAAAACTGAAGAAAATGCCTCCTCACCTTAAAAATTCAGTTCTGGGCTGCTGTTGTAATGGGCAGAGTGTGTCCAGTTGCCCTAGGGCAGATCTCGGGTTTTCCAGTGTTACATCTATAAGCTGCCTGTTTTTCTTCTGCTACCCAGGCAACAGCTATAGAGACTTTTGTTGAGGGGAAACTTTTAGAGTGGCTGATGTTCATTTTATTCCTTTAAGAAAAAAAATTATTTCAGCAGTGATCTTTGCAGTAGTAGACAGTTCCCAGGGTCTTCTCTGCAAATCTCTGTGTGGGATAGCTCTTGCTCCACAGAGTACTGATCTAAAGGGCAGTGAACAAGTACCAGGGAAGGCAGCAAGGAAAGCTGAGTGACACTGGCGGGGCAAAGGGCAGTATAATAATTCTGGGTTTACATCTTGCTTCATTACAGTTTGAGGTATTTTGGGGTGGGGCGTGGTCAAGACTGTTGTAGTTAAGTGGGAGGGTTAAAGCCTGTTAAGATAAGAAAGAATAGTAATGCAGAGGGAAGGAGAATTTGATTTAGTGGAAACCTTTAGTTCATGAAACCAACAGTCCTTATACAGCATGCCCTGTCTCTAGAAACAGTCAAGACCAGGTTAAATGGGGCTCCAAGCAACCTGACCTAGTTGAAACACATTTTATGTGTTAACATTTCTTTTCCTAATGCCTAAATAACCAGCTGATACCTAGGTGTCATGTAGTTAGCGTGCTTTTAAACCAGATGAGTGTAGATTTAAGCTAGGTAAAAGGAAGGCATTTTTTACAGTGAGAGTGGTGAAGAGCCTTGAAGCAAGATTTCCTGTCACTGGAGTTCATCTTCCCTTTATGTTTCCTCATTGGCTATGCAGTTTCAGTAAGGCACAGTGGGGGAAGAAGAGCCATTGGCCAAGCTCTTGGACATTTGGAGGTGATGCTGTAGTAGGCTCTAGACTTTGGCAATCTCTCACCCCTGAACAGCTGAGTTCCAGTTTTGTTTGTGATCTGATCTGTGCTCTGCCCCCACCATGATGACTGGGTCCTAGCTCTGTAGACAGATTCCCATAATTTTGGGGTTGTGTGATCTTTTCCAGTGGCCAGTCCTTTTGTCTTCATGTGTATTTAGATGTGAAATAGGAGTGTTTGGACATGGCCTTCACCCCAACCTTGTGCAATGCATTTGAAGGTTTGTCCTGTACAGGTGAATGGCTGCTGTAAGCAAGAATGAACTAGTTAGCAAGATATTGTGCTCTGAAATAGATCCTGATGTGGTCTCCACACAAATGGCAGGATTTGTACTATGTAATAAACTGGCAAGGAGTCCAGTTGTTGCACCTGGCCTTGGGGTGATGATATACAGTTGCTGTGAACTGACTTGACTTGCTTAAAGGAAATATATGTGGAGCTTGTTTATAACCCTTTTTTTCCCCCTTCCTTTCTTTTCTAACTTCTGCAACCATAGGGCACACAGTTGATTTTCAGTGCTGCTAAGGAACTGGGCCACTTGTCAAAGTTGAAGGTATTGTCCTGCATGGCTTGCAATAATGTCCCTATGTGTAAGCATGGAAGTGTGGTAGTGATTAGCATGTCTTGTGCTTCCAGTGGTTTGTCGCTAAATGCAGTTGTAGAGAAATGCCTTTAAATGCATTAAATGTGCTTTTAAATGCATTCTACTAACATTAGCATAGTGCTTAACATTAAATCTTACTGTGCGTTTAATCATCAAAGTAGTTTTTCTCTTTGGTATACACTGTGTTAAGTCTGGTACATTGATTTAAAATGAAAAAAAAAGAAGATTTCTCAATATCTCGCCAGCTCCTCCGTATCCCCATTTATGAAAGGGAGTCCCTAATGGTTGGAAAGACACTTGTGTTAGCTGTGGATGAATTACATGGATTGTTAAAAAAATAACTGTTGCTTATGGAAGAGAGCTTGTGTCTGTAAATTCCTTCTGCGTGGGCTCCCTTCACAGGCAAGCTGGCATTTAGCATGAAGGCTCTGTTGATGTGTTTTGACAGTGCATGACGTGACAGTGCATGACATGAGCATTACGAAGTGCACGCCACCTCATCATAAGTGAATCAAGCACTAATTCACTGATCACGACAGGAATGGTATGAAAATAGTGATGCCTTACAGCACTCAGATGGCACTGTGCTCTGGTGGCACTTGTGCTACAAGACTGGCATTGTGCAAGAGGAGGAGGTTTAAATCTGAAGTGTCACAGTGCACGGTCTGCTGTGAGGGAGCTGTAGCTGGACCTGAACTCTGTGTCAGAGCATGATCAGGGAAATCTTCCCAGTGCGAAGGACATTCTCCTAAGTGATTACTGCAGTTTCAAAATACATTTGTCCCTTCCTATAGTTTTCTGGTTTTATCTTGCACACTAATACAGCTGTCTTCATATACCTATGTCCCTTGCCCAGCAGACACATTTTCCAAACATGTTTATGTGGCCAGTACACAGCTCATTTAAGGCAGTGCTTATTAGCAGTCCTAGCAAGCGATCAGGGCATGCAGGTGTGTCATTAGATGTGCACCTGTTCTCCAGCTACATTTTGAGGCTGGTGCATAGCAGTTAATAGTCACCTAGCATAAACCTCCAAGTGTGGCTTCCCGGGGGAATAGCTGTCACTTGTGCTGAGTGATGGCCTTATGCACTCCCACGGTCAGGCTGGCATTCCTGGTGACATGGTGGCTCATGAGGATTGTATCTCCTTCCCTGCTTCCTGTGCTTCCATGGGAAAAGTAGGGAGAAAGGAGGAAAGGAGCTTTGTAGCCAGCCTGGGAGAGTGGCAGCTGAACCACAGCATCCAAGTGTCCTGTTTCTTGTGAGTTTCCCCTTTCTCTTGCAAAAGCATCAGCAAGAACTCATCATGTGGAGGAAAAGAAACCATCCCTGCCTTTTACATACACTCCTGGTGTCTAAGGACAGAACTCTGAATTTGCTGTTTCTTCCCCCAGGTCACAAGGACAGTCCGTGAATTCCTGTGGTTTGCTTGCATTCTTGGTCATGGCCACTGAAATGCACTGTTGTCTTCTACTTGTTTCATGTTTTCTCATTACTGGAATTTCTAAGCATATACAGAGTGCCTTTTGCCAGGAATAGGCTGGAAGCTTTGCTGGTTTCCATTTGCACTGGTCAGGTGAAGACTGTCCCTCGGCAGCAGCCTGTCTTCAATTCAATTACTGTAAAGCTTAACTTTGGTGACTCTGGACTGCATTTTTAGAAATGCACGTAATCATGCAAATCAGGCAAGCCCTGGTGTGTGTTCAAGCCTTTATTTGCATATCTGCATATAGAACTGCAGCAGTACAGGTACACAGGATTTTATATGTCACAAGAGAGTTGTGCTCAAGTGTGAAAGCACCTGAATTTTATGGGAGACCATAAAGGAAATGACATTGTGTCCAAAAAATTTCCAGTAGAATAGGAGTGCTACAAGAGTATAAATTGTTGGAGTCTGTGTAAGAATTGTGGATGTTATATTTTTTTTCTTTTGTTTTTGTAGGCACATACAAACTAACAGGGAAGGCATGGTTCTTCAGACCCCCACTCCACATTTTTCAGTTCCACTAAAAGCCTGGGAAAATTAGGGGATGGATTTTAAGCTTTATTGGTCTTAAATAGAACAGGGAGAACAGAGCCCTACTGAATCAGATAACTCAGCTGAAAACTGAGACTGACAGACCTGACAAGCACAGGCTCCTGTCCTGATGACAAATCAATTTCACAGTGTATTTTAAAATTCTCAGAGAGCCAGCCATAAACCTGGCTCCTTGGGTGCCACATATTTGCCTCCCACTTATTATCAGGCTCTTTCTGCTCAGTTTGCTTAATAGCCAGCAACTGGAGCAGGGAGCAGCTGCCTCCTCTCTCTTGTGCTGCCTCCAGGGTAAATAGCCAGCCTCTGACCGCAGAATTTCTTCTGAAAATACCTGTGGAGAATACAAGGATGAGTCTGAGAGATCAGGAGAAGTTTGTTGGATTGTTTGGCATTGGGTTGTTTGTTTTCTTTTTTACTTCTTCTGCTTGAACTTGCATAATTATTTGATGTAAATATTTGTTTCTTGCTCCTGGCTGGCAATCTGGAAGTGCAAGGTAGCACTGTGCACAGTTCTTTATAGGAACAGTGTGGGATTTGCAGAGGGCAGGTATGCACAGGAATGACAGTCGTGGGTTCCTCTCTGAGTAGGTGCAAAAATTACCAGTCCAGTCTCTGGGTTATTTTTACATAATGTGTTGAAGAAAATGACACTGGGAAACTCAGAGAAAGCAGCGATGTGTTGCTGTGCATTGACAGCATGGGCACGGGTGGAGTGGCCTCTCAGTGGGGCTGATTGAGCTCTGTAGGTGTTTGAGGGAAAAGTGCTGACCACCTGGTTTCTGTGGCAGTTGGGGCAATCTGGCAGGCAGGCCTAGAAAGTAATTTTAGCAGATGTGAAAGCAGCTCTGCATTGGGAACACAGCTACCCTGACTTAACTGGCCTCTCCCATAAACATGGCCTTGGGCTCTGGCTGATTTTGCACTTAATCTCTCTGTCAGACAGAGAAAAGAACGCTTTACCCTCTGTGTACTGAACTGTGAAGCCACATCATCTTCAATTGAATTAGCCCCAGCTCACGAGGAAGAAGGAGGAGATCTATTGCTCCCCTCAGGACAGCATATCACAATAGAAGGCACACTGCAGCTCACCAAGTACTGTGCCCTGCACACAGTGCCCAGAGCAGGGACATCCTGTCTGGGGAAAGAGGCACATTGAGGCACATCGCTGCTACGTAAGAAAGCAGGGTGTGAACTTGTCTGAGAAACTGACACCACGAGAGGCATCTTGTGTGCAGTTCAAGGCTGCAACTGTGTAAAGTTGATAGCCAGATGTCTGTGAGAAGTGTGGCAAATGCCTTGTGCTGCCTCTAGACTACAGAGTGCCCTGTCTCCATCAGGCAGGAGATGGATTGCAGTGGATAATGAATGAGGACAGCACCAGGCAGTGTGAGGAATCAGCAAGCTGCAAGATAGCCAGCAGGTCTGTCCCTGTGAAACACACACATGATGCCACACACTAGGTGTGCTTTACAGGGAGGCAGTTTAGCAGATGTGTCTCCTGGAAGGTGTCTAGGGGGCCTATGGCATGTTTTAAGTAGGGGTAAAGAGCCTTTGCCTGATTTGCCTGCATCTTTTTTATGAATGCTTTAAAACCCAACCTGAAGTAACTGGTCTGACCCTCCATCTGCTCAGGTAGAATATGGGTTTGTGCAAAGCTTTGACTTCCTAGAATATGCTGTTTTCCCCTGAGACCTAGACTAAGCATCAGAGAGAAAGAGCTTAGTGAAATGCCAAGGGCTGGCACATCCTTGTAGTCAGCCAGGAATCTAAGAAGAATATGCTTCCACTGCAGAAAAGGGAATTCTTTCCCAAGTGATTACTGGCTTTTTGCTGTAAGAGTTGGTGGGTCTAAATGGGAACAATGTCTTCTTTTAACAAACCTATTTTGTTTTGTTTTTCTTCTTTTACACAAATAACAGAATGAATTAGTGACCTTTGTAGTTGGAAGAGTTAAAAAAATCCACAAAGACACACATATAACAAGTTTGACTAATGCCTGGTTCTCAGAATTCCTTGATTTAGGTTGTATTTGGAGAGTTGTGGCTTTTCTAGAATGACAGTGGTGGCAGGCAGGCTTCTGTTTGGGTTTTCTTGAGAAACAAACTGATTTTAAATTGTTACTTACCTTTGTCCAGTTCTTCCCTTATTTATGTCTTCTGTGCCTGCAAGAAAGAGAGAAAATTAGTTTATTTCCAAGTTAAGCTGTAATAAATGACTCTGAGACTCCATTAAACATTCCTTGAACAGCTGAATTAACGCTGCTGCCACATAGATACAGCATGAATCCAGAGAAACTGGTGATATTGGGGACTCCTTTTCCTTAAGCCTCTGACAGCACACTCATGTCAAATACAATGGTTGTTTGCAGGATCATATGGTGAGAGAAGAAACCAGGAGCCTCACTCCAAAGCAGTGTGCTGTTCTGGACCTGGCACTGGATACAATCAAAGTGAGTGATTCCATTTCTGTTTCTGCTATTCCCCACTCCATCCCCACATCCTCTCTGGGAGGACAGTGCCTGTCCTAGTTCAGGGGATGGCAGGACTTTGTCCCTGCTGTCACAGTGATAAGGGCTCTAAGACAACACTGCCATGTTTGTGTACACTTGAAGAGGTTCAGGGGACTGGCGTGCTGGGAGTCAACATATTCATATTTAAGTGCTTTGGAAGAGGAATGCCATGAGCAGTTGGTATCAGCTGGTCTGAGAGCTGGGTTTCCAGTACTGAAGCTGTTTTGTGAATTTTTCCAGTTGTTTCCTATTCATACACACAACTGCACATACGTGTTGATTGCTAGTTGCAATTCTTGCTCACTACCTTTCCTGTTTCTTTTTACTCTTAGCAATATTTCCATGCTGGTGGGAATGGTCTGAAGAAAACCTTCTTGGAGAAGAGTCCAGACCTACAGTCACTTCGATATGCTCTCTCCCTCTACACCCAGACCACGGACACACTTATCAAAACATTTGTCCAGTCTCAGACAGCTCAGGGTAAGACTCTTCTGTGTTGGCAGAGTTCAATGGAGCTCTTGGCTCTGCTCATAATTTCTCTCCCTTGTACTGCCAGTTTGTAGAGTGCTTTTGGCAGTAACATTTCTGAAAGTGTGGCAGTTCAGAGCTTTTGAAACTGGGAAGGAGGGAAAGGGGGTTATTTGCCACTCCATGACTACATTTGGAAAGAGCAGAAATAAGCAAAACGTAAGGCCTGGGGTGTTTGTGGCCTTTCTTTCTCTGCAATCCTCACTTACCAGTCATGTTTCATGAATGAATGTGGGTGGGTGGCTTAAGCACAATTCGAAGTTACTGTACTGAGGCTTGTGTGGTGGTGTGAGGCACCATTTCAGCAAGACACCACTGCAGAAACCAGTCGGTGCCTGTGTCACAGGCCAGCTGCTGTCACAGCCCGTGTGGCCTGACTAAGGATGAGTGACAGGGATGTGATGAGTCACGGAGCTGCAGGCTGCAAAGAGAGAGGTCTCCCAGGAGAGCAACAAATGCACTGTTTTGTCTGCGGCCAGTACAGGGTATGTGGGAGCTAGACGGTTACAGATCACGACAATATATTAATAAGCTGCTCGGATGGGTCACCAACTGTTTGGTGACTCTCTGAGAAGCCTTACGGCTTTTATTGGTGATGTTTCATTGAATTTGGAAGGGTAAACAGTTAATTTCATTGCTTTCATGTGAACATCTCCATATTATTTTACAGAATAATTTGGTCTCCAGTGAAGGACCTTCACTGGCTGACGGTGAATGTGACTATTCTCAGTAAGAGGAGACAGATGCTTCTAAGGGCTAGGTCTAAACAAAAACTGGTACTTTTGCGTTTTCAGGCTGTTTAATTAAAAGCCTTGCATTAAGCTACTTCATCCCAACAGCAAAGTCATACAAACTCCATGGCATGTCTTTCTGCAGTCTTTTTGCATGGGATCCTTTTTCTTTCAATCCTCCGAAGCCTGAGAGAGCTGGTAACCCCACAGACTAACTAAGGGTACTAACTCTGCCAGCAGGTCATCACACCAAGCCCCAGGATCAAGGGGAAAGCATTCCCTAGCTCACACTTGCCTTTGTGTGCAGATGAGGCTGCTTAATACTGGCATTCCCCTAACAGTGTAGAGAGTTCAGAGATTTTGTGAGCAAAACAGGGTTTGTTTCTAAAGGGACTTGGTTTAATTTTGATGGGTTGAATCATCAGGAGGGGAGGCTCAGAGAGGACACCTGAAACTATCTGAAAGGAGGTTGTGAGGTACAAGTTGGTCTTTTTTGCCATGTCTCAAGTGAAAGGATGAGAGGAAATGGTGTGAAGTTGTGCCGAGGGAGGTTCAGGTTAGATATTAGAGTTTAATTTTTCATTGAAAAGGTGGCTGGACATTGGAATAAGTTGCTCAGGGAAGTGGTGGAGAAGTGTACGATTTCTAGAAGTATACAAGAGGTGTCTGAATTTGAGAACATAGTTTAGGGATGATTTTAGTGGTGCTGGATTCACAGTTGAACTAGATGACCTTGCAGGTCTTTTCCAGCCGTGATGGCTCTGTGATTCTGTGATCCCTGCCTAGAGCAGCACAGTCTGATCTTCCTTATGTTGAAACATACTGCATTAAAACACTGAAATTAAATAAAAAATCAGTACCTTTGAGAGAATGGTCATGTAGCTGTGTCCCAGCAGAGCAACGATGACATCCAGTGGCCAGATAGGTCAAAGACTGCTGCATCCACTAGGGACTCCAGGAAGCTGGCTGTTGCCATCACTCACACAAGCCCCATTTTAATGAGGAACTTAAGTGCACACTTGAGTGCTTACAATCTCTGCTGTTCTGCTTACATATTTCCCATTATATAGCCAAGCTATGAATTAATTTAAGCTAGTTTTTCATGTGGATACTGTTAAATTGTCATGCTGAGCTAAGGTATAAGAAAGTGTGCAGCACTGATGTTATGCAGTCCATATTACAGTCAGGAGTACTTAAATTGGAGTAAGAAAAGTTCATTGAAGTCACAAAAGTGACAAATTCAAAGCTGATATGAGAAAGTGGCTTCATGCAATGCATGATTTGACTGTAAAACTTCACTGAGGGCAAGTATTTAGCTGAAACACAAAGATAATGTAACATTATCATTACCTCTCAGAAGCAGGAATATTCAGGGCTGCCACAGAAGTGGGTGCATGGGTATTTATGTATTTTTTAAGAAGCTTAGAAAGAATGAAGCTCTGGCTTTAGGGCATCACATGCACATGTTACGAGGTCATCAGTTAAATCTCAAAGCTGACTGATGACATTTCTTTGTGGCTTAGTCTAAGGCACTGTAGGTTACAAGTACTGGGTGTGCTAGACCACTGTCCACATTAGTGTCTTGTGCATTAATAGGCTTGAGGATTTTGGACCCGGTTTGGGGAATGAAAGGTTTGAACTATACCACCTAACACCTGCAGAATCAGTGCTGGGATATCTCTGAGAAAGGCATGACTCTGATCTCTTCTCTGGTGACCAGTGACAAGACCTGAGGGAAAAGCCTGAAGTTGCGTCAGGAGAGGTTTAGGTTGGATATCAGGAAAAGGTTCTTCCCCAGAGGATGGTTGGAACAGGCTCCTCAACTGGTCACAGTACCAAGCCTGACAGAGTTCAAGAAATGTTTGGACAATGCTCTTAGGTAGAAGGTGTGACTCTTAGGATGGTCCTGTGCAGGGCCAGGGGTAGGACTCAATGACCCTTGTGGTCATTCCAACTTCTGCATATTCTGTGATTCTGTGACTCCCTCCCAGGACTGGGGCTGAAGAAGGATATTACTTGCTTACCCTTCTCATTGACCACAGCTGGTATATGGGTTTGGAGAGCTGCATGCAGGTTGGAGGAACAGAAGGGACAGCACCACTCTTTACAGCTGACATCTGCTTACCAGATGAGGTTACCATGTGTGTGAGTGCCACGAGCTCATGGAAGAACATGGCTTCATGCAGTATTATTTAAATGCTGTTTGTGTCTCTTACTTCTCTGCTCAGGGATTGCACCTTCCAGTTTGTGAGGTACCTACTGCTTTCATTTCCTTACTGAATAGGCTTCTGTTGCACTATGCTACTAAATGTTTGCTCTGCAGGTTTGGATCAGGGATGCAGTTTAGGTGTGCCAGCACAAATTCTGTTTTGTTTTAACCCAGATGATGCTTTACTTGCAGACAGCCTTGCTCTCCAAACCCTGGTGCAGAAGACCTATGAGGATATTTTGTCTGTTAAGAGCTAGAATATTTGCCTTGTGTTTAAGTGACATTGCTAATTGTGTTGTAATTCATACTCTTCTCTCTTTATCCTGCTTGCTTTCTTGCCTTTTGAATTCATGTCTCAGTGCATGATGGGAAAGGTATAAGGTTTACCGCTAATGAGGACATTCTTCCTGATAAGGGTATGTTCAAGATTAATGTTGTTACCATAACAACATTACCCAACTGCCTTGCTTTTGAAGTCATCTTGCCCATGCTCAGAAACCTTTTCCAGAATCCTGTTCCCTGTAGTCCCCGTGTAGAAGTGAACTTCCACCAAATGCTTGCATCCCACCGACTGAGCCACAGGTTGTGTGGTTTGGAAGTCTGTACCTTGCCTGAAAGCCTGCTCCTAAGCTTGAGATTTATTCATGGGATGTGAAAGCTGTCTTGAAAATGGACTGTTTTTTTGGGAGATGCTGCAGACTTGTTCCCCTGCCCTTTACCATGGGGTGTATGTTTCAAATCCTGGGCTTGCATGTGTGTGGTCTGCTGAGAAGGGTACTGTAATACATGGCAGTTGGATATGCACTCAAGGTTATGGCCAAGCTTGAACCATCTGGCTTGAAAGGGGGTTATCTAAAGGTCTGGATGCCCATGAGACCACTAAACTAAGTCTTGCAGTGTTTCATCTCTTACTTTATTTTTTGCTGTCCAAAGTCTTTTTATTATCTCAGGTGAAACGCATCTATAACCCATTGCACGAGCTCAGTTCTGCAGTTTCACCTTTCAGCATTGCAGTACTAATGAGGCTTTCATGTCAAGAATTAAATCTGCTTGTCACCTAAATGTACACACATGTATGCACGCAGTTATACATGCTCAGAATATTTTTTGTTGGCCATCTTCAGAGTCTTCAGAGTAGTTTTTTGTCTCTGAAAATTTCAGTTCATAGAACAAGATTTTTATATGAAAAGACAAGAATGAAGGTAGGAAAAAACTTGTAATACGAGTTTTGTCTTCTTCAAGGATAATGGGATGATTCTGCTCTCATTCTTCTGAGGCATCAGTATCTCCTTTATACTAGTTACACTAAAGATCAATAAAGACCTGAATGTTTGGTGGCTGGCGTTTCTGTGGATGTGGCCATTACATACTGCTGGTAATTCTGCCTGTTCCTGTGGAAAATGCCAACAGTGTAACAGACCTACACCCTCAGATGGATCAGGTCAATAATTAAGCCTCCCAATTTTAAAGCTCTGTGCTTATATACAGAAAATAAAGCAGTATTGCCCTTCTATGGGGGGAGGAAACAGTACGTTGAAGACCGTATTTGTTACAGCCTAAAGACTGTTTAATGTACTCAGGTCAAGAATGAGAACCTACCCTGAGGTAATACTATGAGGTTCTGTTTTGGTTGCTCAGACACTTTTACTGGTATATAAATGTGACTTTCACTGCCTACAGTTCTGTGGCATGTAATTTTCCTCAGAGAATTGCACAGGTTGGCACTCAACCTCTTGTTTTTTAAATGAGTGTTTTTGCTGCCTGCAGACCATTCTTGTGAAACTTGACTTGTTAGATCAGTCTAATCAAAATGTTTGTGTAATGATATCCTTCAATCTCCTTATCTAGAATTTCAAACAGTCCAGTTTTTCACTCAGTAATGTATCTTACCCTCAAATTTGACAAAATAACTGCTATTCATAGATACTCAATTACCCTCTAGGTATCTCAATTACAACAGCATTGCTAATTGTCAAAGTGAGGTCAGGCAGTTATCAAAGAGAAAGTCAAATCAATCTCACTCTCTTAACAAAACTTGATTTTCATTTTGCAGAGCAGTCGTTTTCTGTAATTTACATGACATCTTAATTTTATTACCCAGAAAAATGTAATTTCCACATATTACATGATGATAATTATGATTAAAATTTAAAAAGTTTTAAAAAATCATAGTACATGAATTGTAAGGTTCGTGAGATCTCCCTCTTTTACAAACATATTATCTTTTTCTTCTGAAGCTACGTCTTATTTTCTCCCTGGCTAATTGATGAAGGGAAATAGGTATGTAAATTGTGAGTGCTTCTCTCTCATAATTTTTTATGCACAACAAAGAAGGGGTTCTCATCGTCCTGCAAAGGGAAGCAGATAAACAGCCAGGATGACAACTTTTGGGTGATGTACAACATGAAAAAGGTTATTGGAGGGTGAGACTGCACTGTGGCTCTGTGCAAATAGCTTATACCTATATATTTTTTCCCCTATATTTTCTCTGTTGCGTGATGTCCTCTCCTCCTTTTTCTTTTGTTGTTGATTTTTTTTGGCCTCCCTTCTTCCCTCAGCAGACAGGAATGTCAATGCCCACCACTGGAATGCCTGCATGTATACACAGTAGCTTGGCAGGAACCTCTGAAAAATCCTTGCTCTCTGTGAAGGTCCACTGTTGAGTGTTAGGTCTTTTAAATTCTTTAAAAATCTTCACTGGTGTTTTAAACAGGATGCAATCTTTGGTGGAATGGAAGAAGTGTTGGTGTTTATTTGTGTTGGGCATGTGAGCCTGATGTTATCTTGCACTACGCGACATTCTGGGTGCTGACTGAAAAGCTGGCTCTGGGAGGTGTGCTGTGAAAACACCACATTGTCTTCCCGAGGCCACAAAACCTTGCACCACTGACCAGTAATCCATGTGTGCATGGGGGGCTGTCCATTTCCTTCCTACAGGCTCTGGTGTGGATGATCCTGTGGGAGAAGTGTCCATCCAGATCGACCTGTACACCCACCCAGGAACTGGGGAGCACAAGGTCACGGTGAAAGGTATGGCAAAGCCTGTGCTGCTGCTCAGGCTCGCCGGGGCAGATCTCCAGCTGCAGTCAGGATATTTCTGTGCTAGCTCCTGGGACCTCAGGCCAGAATTGTGTTCTCTGTTTCACATCAGGGACACGTAGAGAAACAGCAAATGAGCTTGTCCAGGCAGTGACATGGCAGTGCACAGCCCGGTTGTTTATTGGCAGCCATGCATGCAAGTAAACAAAAATCAGATGATGGCTCTCGCCAGGCGCCACAGTTTAGTCTGTGCTGCAGAGAACAGGGCAGGCTGATCTTGCGAAACTGCTCAGTGTACACCCAGAGATCACAGAGCACTGAGAGTTCACAGGCTCCTCTCCCCGTCCTGAAGGCCACACTGATCCCTGAACAGCCACTCTGGAAATAGCCAAAGCAGTGATTCATCCCAGGGTTCCTTTTCCTCCTGCATCTCCTTCCCTTGAATACAGCATACTTAACTACTTCAATTTCCTCTGAAGATTTATATAAACAGTTCTTCAGGCCTCTCCTCTGGTTAAATCTACTCTGAAGTGCAAAAGCTGATTTTCAGATCTATTTCCTCTGCTTCAGTCTGGTCCCTGCATTGACCTGCAGAATGAGAATTAAAAGCTAATAATTCTGGATCCTGGAACCACCCGCAGCTCATGGGCTTTGTTTGTCTTACCTGCAGTCCCATTTTCCTTTTCAACGTAGACCTTAATACTGGTTTCCAAAATGCCCCTTTTTTTTCTTATCTCACACATAATGGTGCTGTAAACATGGAACTGTCAGGGCAGCCTGCCCCGAGCTGGAGGAGTGCCTGTTTTCTTGGGCTTATTTCTTGACAATCTGTATGGCAGAAGTTACATACTGTCCCAAACATTAAATTCCCTTCACAGAACTTAAGCTAGATCAAAAAAGCATATCTGTGCATTATAAAAAAGTCTTGCCCATGTGTGTTGTAACACTGTCATGATTTGAGTTAGAAACAAGAAATTAAAAGAAGGGCAGAGCTGAAGGATGTCCAGAGCAATGACTACAAATGAGTATTTGCTGTAAACCAGGTTGTGACTCTCTTTTCCAGTTGTGGCAGCCAACGACCTGAAGTGGCAGACGTCTGGCATGTTCCGTCCCTTTGTTGAAATCACCATGATTGGGCCCCACCAGAGTGACAAGAAGAGGAAGTTCACAACCAAGTCAAAGAGCAACAACTGGGCTCCAAAATACAATGAAACCTTTCATTTGTAAGTGTGAAAAATATCCTGAGGTTCTGGCATGGCAAGTGCAGATGCAGAGAGACAGATAGGGTATTCCAGTGTCCCCAGACAGCCTGCTCAGGGCCAAAAAGAGTATATGAACCAGTAGCATAGTCCTGTCTTAGGTGTCTTGGCAGAAATCCTGTCTTAGGTGTCTTGGCAGAAAAGCTGGATTATGGAAGTTTTTGCTGTGGGTGGGACACAGAGGTTTGTTCTATACCAGCAGTGTCCTCTGGCTACCTTTTGAAATGCTCTGTGTCTCCTATAAACACATTTTACTGTGCTCTGTCATTTTAATGAACTTCGTATTTTTTATTGGTAGAGTTGAGGCTAAAAGTTCATTTTTATTTATTTCTTAATCTTAATGTGTGTTCTTATCCCAACTTGACCTGTGGGACACACTTTTGGAACTAGTTTCCAAGGATACAGCCCTTGGAATTGGTAGCAAGTTGCACTGCTAAAATTGCTGTTTCTCAGCATCGAGTATTGATCTCTTCTTATTTAATTTTCTTTCATTATTACAAGGACATATTCCTTCTTGGGAGGCTTAACAGAGGGAGCTGCAGGCTTGAGCTCTCTCAGCTGTACGTATAAAAGTAAGATGAGGGGAACTGACCAGCAAAAGGCCGTAAACATCTGGGGGAGAAAGGAGAGAAGGGAGTGTTCATTTAATTGTTCCATTCTCTGAGGAAAGGCAGGCTTCCTCTAAGTGAAGAGATTTTGTTCCTTTTATTCTTTTACTTTTAGAAACATCAGAAGGGTTGGGGATTTATTTTTATTAGCTTTCACATTAATGGAAGGTCCTGAATCTTTAACAAAGACTTCATCTAATTAAAATAGTGATTCTGAAATGAAGCCACCCTTAGCAGAAGCAGAAATGTTTAAAGTCATCTGAGTTGAAAATCTATTAGCAGGGCTTTAATGTTTCCCGCTCCTCTCATTTCACAGTTTAAAACACAAGTTGCAATGGCAGCTTGAAAGGTTGCTTGTTTTTTCTTCTTCAGTAACCAGCTTTTCTTTATCTGCTATAAATTGGCAAAAATGAGCACAT
This sequence comes from Sturnus vulgaris, assembly GCF_052056855.1. Classification (NCBI taxonomy): domain Eukaryota; kingdom Metazoa; phylum Chordata; class Aves; order Passeriformes; family Sturnidae; genus Sturnus; species Sturnus vulgaris. The sequence goes on along the minus strand of NC_142283.1, from coordinate 72,849,384 downwards.
GCTGCAGATTTTACTTCTCTCTGACGAGGGTTTTCTGTAGACAGGAATTTTCTGTGACGTATCAGAGCTCTCCAGTCAGCTGCTGACACCTTTGTTTTTGCAGTCCAGACACTAAGTGAACTTGTGTGTGTTTTACAGCATCCTGGGGAATGAAGATGGCCCCGATGCCTATGAGCTCCAAGTCTGTGTGAAGGATTACTGCTTTGCCCGGGAGGACCGGGTTCTGGGGATAGCAGTGATGCAGCTCAGAGACATAGCAGACAAAGGAAGCTGTGCCTGCTGGTGCCCCCTCGGGCGCAGGATTCACATGGATGAGACTGGACTCACAATCCTGAGGATTCTCTCTCAGAGAACCAATGATGAAGTTGCCAAGGAATTTGTGAAGCTGAAATCTGAGTCCCGCTCCACAGAGGAAGGCACCTGAGCTGAGCTGTGTAATGTTCCCTTTCCTCTTCTGCCTTGTGCCAATATGTGCAAGTGTTCAACAATTCTTTTATTAATTGCAAAAGGTTTTTTTCATGTTGTCTTTGTCAGCTCCGATAGCGCACGTGTGCTGTATAGGAAACAAATCCATCAATCTGATGTGAATTATTTATTTTTTAGTAGCTGGGTAAGACACCGTAGAGAATGAGACAATCTCTTCTTATTTAACATGTAAATTCTGCTTTGTGTATATAAATTATTTTATATTGGAGGCTGGAATTGCTGGGTTTTGTTGATATGCAGCACTGTGATTTTATCCTCTGAATTTGGCAGGCATTAAAAAGGTTCTGCGTAATCACACTACGATGCAAACACAACTGTGTGGAAATTGGGAGGAGATGATTTGTGGGGGGGTTGACAAAGCACAGTTATCTCTCATTGAATTCACGTACTGTGGAGCTGCCTGGGGATCTTCTGACACAGATTATGCCAACGTGATATACAGACACCTCGACATCTGCTCAGAGAAGAGGTTGCAGATGGCTCTGAGGATGCACACCGAGTGAATGTATGTCCACGGATGTGCTGCTGTGAGCCTGGGGTGGGGCCGGAGATCTCCTAGCCAAAAGCTGCAAAGGCAGCGCACCAGGAGCAGGCTGCAGCTGTAATTAGCTGGTGTGTCTCGGAGAATACAAATCCCCACGTGCTTCTGGGAGTCCCTGCTGGCCGTGGGGTGATGTAAGCTGCTCGGCTCCGTAAGGCACGCTCGGGCTGCCGTGACCGACACGGGCGGGATGGGATCAGCGCTGGAGTCGTAGAGTTAGAGCCATTACGAATCACATGGCTGCTATGTGCTTTTTCCACTTCAATATTCTTTTGTTAGTGTTTGACAGAGGATTGGATAATTTAATATTGCAGGCTTTCTGTAGCATTTTATTACCCTGGAGTAGCTAAGACCATTCCTCACTATGAACCCAGAAATGATGGTTTGCCTGGGAAAGAGGAACACACCTCCCCTCTGCAAGCCCTCAGTCTGGAGTGCTGGTCAAGGGGCAGCACGTCCATTTGCTTCTGATCTTGGAGATGCTGTTGGCCGTGCTGTGGTTGATCCATGCTGATTGTCATTTATCTTATAATACCATTGACAATACCATTGAAATATTTTTGCACTGTCTTAAAGAAGCATCCTGCTTTTGTTTTCTTAAGAAACAAAACACTGTCCTGAGCAAAGTAATTGCAGGGAGGTCAGAATTTCTGACTGAAAATTTGTAAGCAGGAAGGTCTGGAGTGGTGATTGCACCTGAGGCATGTTTGTTGGAGGGTTTTTATTGGGGATATTTTTGCTTTTCCAGCTGCCCTTGTGCTCTGGAAAGTGCAGCTGGAACAAGCCAGTCCTTGCCCATAAAGTACTGTAATACTGTCAATAAATTCAAGGACTGCATATTGAATGACCTTTTTTTCCTTTCTATTTTCTCTGATACTTGTGTAGCTGTATGATGTGACTCCTGTATTTCATGGGCCTGCTTGTAGAGTTCTGAGACAGCACATCTGCTTTGTTCTTGTCCATGTTGTGTTATAATAATACTCTTCAAAACTCCACACTATTTGTCATGATTTTGAATCATTGTACGTGCCATTGTTATGAGAACTGTTAGTATGGTCTTTAATAAACTCTTTTAGCAGCATTTAGACTTATCTGTTGGAGTGTAACTGTGATTGGGTTTCCTGAATCATAGAAGGAGAACCGCTGCTGCATCTTTGGAAATTATTCAGGTTTAGGACATAGATTTCTTTAGTGCTTTAAATGCCTAGCAAGGAGTACGAGTCAGACAGTTCAGCCCCTCCTCCATGGTGCCTCTGTCTGGGACATCTTTCCCTGAAGTCCTTGGCTTCTGATAATACTCTGAGACATCATGGAAAAGCATAAAAAAATAGCTTACTTACTTTTTTTCTCATGTCTGGCCTTTATGTCACATTTCCTTTGTACTCAGGGTAGTCTCCTGAAGGTGCTGAATGGAAAGACTCAGACAAGGCAGTTGGATACTTTGCAGATAACAGATGAAGAAAAATAATTATATACAAAACTTGATTCATAACTTTCAGTCTCTTATGCACATTAATATTCTGCAGATGGTATGCACAAGAGATGAAAGAATAAACCTTCTTGATGTTAAGTAAACTGCTCCCCCTCCTCATTTTTGGGGATTCTGCCAATTTGCAGCAGACAAGGTCAGATAACTCAGCGACTCATATTTCATGATAACATGGGTCTCTGAATTTCTGTGATCTGAAATGCCATTTTTTCCTTGGTTAGCATATGCTTAGCAACAGAGTCACTTGGGAGGCAATCCTGAAGAGCAAAGGAATTGGGGAACATTGGATATTCTTCAAGAAGTAAATCTGAAGGCACAAGGCGCAGGACTAGGGCATCTCCATGTGCCTAAAGATGAGCCAGGAGTGAAGAAGAACAGCCTGGCTGAACAGAGAGAGCTTGGGCTGGAAATTGGAGAAGAAAGGGAAGTTTCTGACCTCTGGAAGAAGGGACAACTTGGGATGACAACAAGGACTTGTAATTGTGGGATTATTCAGGGAGAACATTGAAAGGGCCAGAGCCCTTAATCTGCCTACTGCCATATAAAACAGTTATAAATACGTCTATAAATACAGCAAAAGGAGGGCAAAGGACAAGCTCCATTTTGTATTGGGTGTGGTGGGAAACAGCAACACAGGATAAGAAAGGCTGAGGTGCTTTATGCCTTTTTTGCCTCAGTCTGTAATAGTAACAGCATTGTTCTTGGGGCACACAGCCCTGTGAGCAGGAAGACAGGGATGGGGAGCAGAATGAAGCCCCCATGATCCAAAGGGAAAATGCATTTCCTGCTGCACCACTGGGATGCACACAGGCCTGTGGGCCAGATGGGATCCACCCAAGGGCATGGAGGAGCTGGTGGAAGTGCTCACCAGACCTCTTCCACCATTTACCACCAGCCCTGGCTCACCAGGGAGGTTCCAGCTGACTGGAGGCTGGCAAAAACAATGCCCATCTACAAGCAGGGCCAAAAGAAAGATCCAGGGAACTGCAGGCCTGGCAGCCTGACCCCAGTGCTGTGGAAGGTCATGGAGCAGATCATCCTGAATGCCATCATGGGCACAGGCAGGAAACCAGGGATCTGTGAAAGGCAGGTCCTGCCTGACCCACCTGACCTCCTTCTGTGACAAGGTGACCAGGTAGTGGGTGAGGGAAGGGCTGGAATGTGTCTGCCTGGACTTCAGCAAAGCCTTTGGCACCATTTCCCACAGCATGTCCTGGGAAAACTGGCTGCTCATGGGTGCACTGCTCACTGGGTGGGCACTGGCTGGGTGGCCAAGCCCAGGGAGTGGGGACGAGCGGTGCTGCATCCAGATGGTGGCTGTCACCAGAGGTGTCCCCAGAGCTCAGTGTTGGGCCCAGTCCTGTTTATCTTTATTGATGATCTGGATGAGAGGATCAAGAGCACCCTCAGCCAGTTTGCACCAAGCTGGGTGGGAGTGCTGATGTGCTGGAGGGCAGGAAGGCTCTGCAGAGGGATCTGCACAGGCTGCATCCATGGGCTGAGGTCAATGGTGTGAGGGTCAACCAGGCCAAGTGCTGGGTCCTGCCCTTGGATCAAAACAACCTCCTGCAGCTCCAGGCTGGACAGAGTGGCTGGAAAGCTGCTGGGAGGGAAAGGCCCTGGGGATGATTGATGATCAACAGGGGCTGAACATGAGCCAGGTGTGCCCAGGGCCAAGGACACCCTGAATGTATCAGCAATGGTGTGGCCAGCAGGACCAGGGCAGTGACTGCCCCTCTGTGCTGGGCACTGGGGAGGCTGCACCCAAATCCCCAAATCCTGGGTTCAGTTTTGGACCACTTACTACAGGAGAGACACTGAGGGGCTGGAGCAAGTCCGGAGAAGGGCAATGGAGCTGGGGAAGAGTCTGGAGCACAAATCCTGTGAGGAGCAGCTGAGGGAGCTGGGAGTGTTTAGCTTGGAGGCTTGGGGAGGACCTTACACCTCTCTAGAATCACCTGAAAGGAGGGTAATGGACAGGTGAGGGTTGGTTTCTTCTCCCAAGTAGCAAGGGAATGGCATCAAGTTGACCCAGGTTTAGGGGCAAGTTGTCACCAGGGAAGGTTTAGGTTAGATACTAAGAAAAAAATTTGTCACTGAAAGGGTTGTCAAGCCCTGGAACAGGCTTTCCAAGGACGTGGTGGAGGGAACATGCCTGAAGATATTTAAAAGATGTGTAAATTTGGCCCTTGGGGACATGGTTTAATGGTGGAGTTGGCAATGCTGGGTTAATGATTGGGCCTGATGATTTTAGAGGTCTTTTCCAACTTAAATGATTCTATGGTTCTACAGTTCTTATGTGAGTAACTCAGCTAACTCAAGTACAACTCAATGTCCTGTCTCTGTCATGGGGAAGTTACTGAAGTTGATGCCACATCCTGCAAGGTGTGTAGTTTAAAGCATGACCTTAAAACCCCAATTCAATACCCAGTCAGGTGGCTCACAGGTTTTTCACTCATCAGAATTCCTTGTCATTGCTTCAGCAACTGCTGCAGTGGAGAGAGACCAAGACAGAGCAATTCAAAGGGAAAAAGTGTCCTATAACCATGGAGAAGAGGCCTGGATAGGGCAAGAGGTCTGGCTTTTAGAACAGAGCCCAACTCTGATGAAGGTATTGCTTATCCACTAGTCTAGCACATCTCTTGCCATCCAAGCTTGAGAGATTTTTAATCATAGCACCACTTTCCACAAGCGTTGTTTTGTAATATGTTTGCCTAAAATTGTTGGCCCATCTTGCTTCATTTCTTGGGTTTACAGTAATTGTGATACTTTGAAATTTTCCTTTCTGCCTGAAAAACCTTGCAGATCTGAGCTACAAACACTCAGGCTTCTGCTGGTACCTATGGCAACAATACTGTGGTGTGCACATGAATGTCTTTACTCTGAGCATTCCTCAAAATAACAGCTGGATATAGGACATACACTGTAAGTATCATATATGTAATAAAAAATAAATTAACAAATAGAATGCTTATTTTATTAATATCTGTGTGCTAGTGTAGCTGGGGTGGAAATGGCTGCCTTGAGTTGGAAAATACTGTTCCAAGAACACTGTGGCAAAGATGGCAGGGAGTGGTAAGTGGCCTGCTGTCCCATCCAGGAATCATCTGCAGAATGCAGTGACATCCTTACAGCAGCACAGGAGGGAGGTGAGAGCTGCATGCTGGAAGCACGTGGGTGAATTCTGCCAATGTTCTCACGGTTCTTGCCCAGGAACTTTCTGTGAGGCCTGTGACTGGTTTCTGACCAGGAACCTTGCCTCCAAGAGTGGTTACTGTCCAGAGCAGCTGTCCAGAGAACAGTAGGAACAATGTAAACTTAATGATATTTCCTTCTGATGCTCTTTGTGCTGCTGGTGATTTTTAACTAGAGGGCTGTTCCTGACTCCATGCTTCCTCTCTAAAAAAGTCTAAACTGTCTGTTTCCTATTGCTCCTTGTGTAGTTCCATGGATTTACAAGTTCTTGTACAACATGACCTGTATTTTTTATTTTGCACATTGATTCCAACTAATTAATTTGAAATCCTCCATTATTTTTTTCAAAGAGATGCTAAAGTGCTTGTCCTCCTGGCAATGGAGATATTGTAGATCTCTGTCTTACACCCCAGTCATCACTCTTTGGGGTGGCAGTGTCCTGGTTTCTTTTTCCCCAAACCTTTGATAGTCTTTGTCCTTCTGTGAACCTCTCCCATTTAAGTGGATCATTTCTGAGCAGTGAGGAGCAGGAATATGAGGACCAGAACAAGCATCCAGCATGCAAAATGTGGACCAGCTTCCCGGAGGAAGCCTTTTGAGGATAAGCATTTGCTCCTGATCTTAAGAGCAATGGTCAGTAGTTCAAAAAACAGTTTTGTTTTTCACCAGAGGATGCTGTCAGGCTGCTGGGAGGAGCAGAGATGGTGCCAGACCAGAAAGGGGAAGTTCAAGAGGTTGCTGCAACTTGGGAAGTCAGCCTGAGAAAGAAAGGAGTCACCCTGATGAGATCTTTTGACAATCCTTTCATTTCTAGACTTCTAATATTTTAAAATATTAAATAATTTTGAAGGAATAGAGAGAAAGAAAACAAATCTGGTTTTTGGATTTCAGAGACTTTGATCTGTGGGACATCACCTTCAAAGCTCTGGCTAACTTGGGTCTGTGACATCATCAGAAAACTTTGCTGGAGGAGTGAGATAACTGGACTCAAAGAGATGATGTGTGCTTGTGTGCACATGGTGAGGATAAAAGGTCCATATAGGAAAGGATGTTGTGATTCTGGGTGTGTGATGGATGAGAGCAGAGACCCAAGGGCAGGAGTGGGAAGGGTGGTTTATCAGCCTTCCTGGAAAAGATTAGCAAGTTGATGGATGGAGATTAAACTGGGAGTGACTAGCATAGACACTGAGAAGGCAGACAGCACTTGAAATGTGGGATTCAGTTTCTGGACGGCATCAGGGAGGGAGTAGGCAGTGGAGTGGCAGTGGATAGGTCAGGATGTTCGTGCGATTTCCTCCAGACTTGTCATCTTCCCCCTTTTCTGCTCTTATGCTCTCATTTCCTCTCTTCTAGAGAAATCTCTGGACGTGGCTGTGTGAAAATCTGCAATAGCCTAATGAGGCTGGCAGTATTCCCTAGAGCTTGGTGGAGCATTCACTGTGGGTCTGAGCCCTTCCTGGGGGTTGTGGTATATAATCCCTCTGGGTGCTGGAGGATTTTTTTCAGGATCTCATTTCTCTGGTATTTTATCTTCACAGTTGTTGCCTGAGATTATGTCCAATGTAGAAATATTTGGTTTTGCACCAGTGTTTTTTATCACAGCAAATTCTTCTGGTGCTTGGATAACATTGTCATTCTTCACTAGACTTTGTTCTGCTGCACCAGAAAAGAGCTGGGTTTTTGCTCATAAGCAGTTCTCTGCTTTTCCAGTCCAATGTGCATAACTTCTTTTTGTTTCTCTAATGTACAGCCTCTCTAGCATCCCCTTCCCCTAGCTTTAAGAAATACTTCTCATTATCAGTCCCTGCCTTTGTGGACTTCTAATATTTCTCTGCCAATTTCTGTTATTCTACCCCATAGTCCTTTCATCAGGAATTCCCATCTCACATTGTATTCAATGGGGTTTTTTTTTAATCCACCTAGATTTGAACTCTCAGATATGTACCTAGAAATTCAGTTTGCTCAGCCACAATGTGTGGGAAGATTCAGCTTCCTCACAAATGACACTGAATGCCTCTTACTATCATATATTTATTCTTGCAAGCAGCCACTGCTTTCACATCATCTCAGAGCCAAAGGAGCCAATTTCAGAAACGTGCACCTTGAATAGGCTAGAGTTGAGAAATCACTGGTCAGAGCCAGGATTAAGCTGGTTATGCACATTCTAGCTCTGTCAAATCCATGTTGCATCTCCATTCTCTTTCCATCCTTCCTTTTACTGTTCTTCAAGACTTCTAAAGCCTTAAATATTGCTCAAGTCAGCTGCAAAAGCCAGAAGACACTTGGATGTGGAATATATTTTGGACAAGAGCTCCACCTTCACAGATGGGTAGACCCTCTCTTCCTTCAGTTCCACGTGTCAGTGTTACCAGAAGTGTAGCATGGAAGTGATCCTTTCCTTTGGATCAGGGCAATCTGAGCCCTCTGAACTTCTAGTGACCATAGCACAGTATATTCTATTTCCTTGTTTTCTGCTTTGGGCATTTTCTTTCTCTGTGGGTGATGTCTCAGGCCAAGTCCTTTTGTGGGACTTTTTTCGTCTGCTTAATGTTGCCCACCTTCTTCCTGACCAAGAGCCTGTGACAGAAAGGATACCAGGTTCCCATTGAAACCTGTTCCTCAATCACCCTGACCACAAAATAGGTTTTAGACTCACAGAGTCCCCAGGAGCGGCCTCACAACAAAACTTCAGGGAAACTTCCAGCATCACACAAGCAAGCTCAAAATCTCAAGAAACCATGATGATTTATGAGGAGAGATCAAACCAGAACCACAGCACTGCAACCAGTTTTTCAAATTCTTCTCTCCTAAATGTGTCCAAGACACAGAGAGGCAGAGGAGCAGGCAGGTGAGCTGTGCCTGTCTAATCCAGACTCTGGTGACATCTGTCAGTCTCACCTGGAGACCTCTTTTACCACAATCCTGCATAACACTGAGCAACAGCAAGTTTGTGAGATGGTTGATCTGATTCCTTTGCAGATTTTGTGTATTGCAAAAGACACTGAGAATCAGAGCAGTTATGCTCTGGGAAAGAAGAGCAATGTTTTTTGACAGCCAGCAGGTGACAAGGAGAAATCTGGGAGTGTAATGTTGATTATTTCAGTACAATATAAAACACTATGTGATAAATAATGTAAGCGTATTGAAAGTTCAATGAATACCACATAAAACTCCAAGCACTCAGGCTGTCCACAGGCCTGCAGTACTCATCACAAACTGTGTCAGAGACTTCTTCCAGTCTAATAATTATTTCACTTTGAGACAAAGGCATTAACTCCAAGTTCTGCTTCTGCCATGACAAAGTACATAGTGCTCAGTACTCTCAATCTATGCACCTCTAAGAACCTCTATATTTTCCTCTGTTTCCTTGTCAAGATTAACTCAGATGGACTTTAACCTGATCTTATTTATCTTTACTTGATTTTGCTTTGTGAAGTCTTTTGCTGTTGTTTCAGAAACCAAACCCCCTTTACTTATCATTACGTATCAACTACAGTTAACTATTCACTGGATAATAGTGCTCTTTTTTTTTTAGTTACTCTTTCTAGTATTTTTGCTTCTTATTGGAATTAAACTCAGAATAACACCTCCTGTTATCATCTCTCTGACTGTGTAGTGACAAAACCTGTCAGCTGTCACATCTGGTAGTGCCATGATTAATAGAAGCTATTCACCAATTGCTGAGATGCTGGTTTCCTGTAATGACAACTGTCAGCCAAAAAGATTTTCATCTATTTTCCATAATTCTGATAATTTGAGAACACCAACCCTCTGAATGAACCTACGGGGAGGTGCATCTGAATTAACTGGACTCTGCAAAGAAAGAAGTGCTCTCACTGCCTGCTGGGAATCTTTTTTTTCTCTTTCCCCCCACTGTCCTCCGCCCTTCAGATGCTCTTTCTCAAGGCTCCCTCGTGACCCACTTGTGTTCAGCAAACTAAGGAACATAAACCTTGTCTGTCAGCATCTCCAGAAGAAGAAAATACAATTTAGAGTGATTTGCCTCCTTCCTAATCACAGTTAGAGGTGCAGAGAGGTGTATGGCTTTGGCAGCTGGAAGGGATGATGAAGTCAAAATGCCTCCTTTAATTTAAGTTGCAGATAAACATGATCAGTTTATCCTTCTCTGGAGCACAGCAGCTTGTCAGGCTGCAGGTCCTTATTTGGAATTATTTTCATGTGCCTGGAGTCAAGCCTAGGTCATCAGTTTCATCAAAGGAGGAAGTTTCTGAGGATGACCATCACAGATGCAATAAAAACACAATAGAAATCAAGGTTTTCTCTCAAAGCTTGGCAGCAGCAATAGCTTATTCCCCTGTGTGTGCCTATTTGTGTGCGTGTGTGTGTGTAGTTTGAAGACATAAATACCCTCTGTGCTTCAGGAAAGTTCCTTGCTCACTTTTGAAACGTTTTCCAACAAACCCACGCAGCCTTTTACAAATACGCTCAATCCCCACGTGCTGAAGTTTTGGGGACATTTTCCTCCTTGCCTTTCCTCTGCCCACTGGAAGTAGCAAAAAAGTCATGAGCAGAAGTGGGAGACCGTGGCCAGTGCTGGATATGGAGCTACTGCATTGCAGCTGATTCCTGCAAGCCACCCATCCCTGACAACACCTGATAGCACTGCAGGGCAGCCCTTGCACACTTTTCTGCAGAGGGGAGCTTGTACTCCAGCCTTGACACTAGAAGCAGGAAAAACAATAGGAAAAACAGTTCTTTCAGCTGGAACCCAAATGAGCTGAACCCCTGCCACTGTGCCCCAAATGAAGAAGGTTGTGAAGGCTTCAGTCACCATGTGAGTGCTGCACACTATCAAATCTGAAAGAGACAAGTTATGAAAGAAATTAAAGCAAAATCTCTGTCAGAGGAAGTTTTGCTTCACGGATTTGTAGCCTCGTGACATTTTTGGAAGGGAGCACTCTTGAAAAAGGGAAAACACGAGTGTGTCAACCCGAGGCTAACAAACCAAACCCCTCCCACTGGGTCAGCTCACAACTTCATATGTTCAAACGCTGCTAAATTCCTGTGCTAGTAAAAGTAGGGATTCCCATAAGCCAGCAGGTACAAGCCACACTTCCCAGCAGCCATCTGATAACTGGCATGATGGCATTTGGTGATCACCCTTCCCTAGTCAGATTTGGTCCCTATCAAAATAAAAAATGCCTGTTCAACTAATATACAACCCTTAAATTTCATAGTTGCAGTCATTCCAACAAATGCTTTTCCACTAAAAATAGCAATAGGCAATATGGAGACTGATACAAGTTGCTTGGGAAGTCTTTTTCCTCTCTGCCCTTGACTAATCATTTACTGGCTTTATCTTATATGTCACAACATTTTTTCTTGTCCAGATAGCCAAGGTGAGTTTTACCCGTGTTCAGTTTTTTGATTTTGACATCAAAAAAGTCAGCAGTATTCCTCCATGCCATCTGGACTAACTGTAGCAATCAAATCAGTCATTTTGCTGAAATTTCAAAATCTTTACCTAACGTGTATGAGGTTTGAACTAAGGGGAAATAGGGACAAGAAGGTAATGCGGCTTGAGGATATCCACATTTGGTTTGCACGGTGAGGGATGGTGAAATGGGAAATAAAGAAATGTGGTTTACTTCTTGACATTGATACATCTCAGTCTCCAGTGTCTGTCTGGAGCCATCCTGGTGCCAAGGCAGTAACAGCTCACCTTGGTGAGAGCTCACACCTGTGCTGCAGAGCACCAGTAAACCAAGAGCTCATGATGCTCCAGCCAACTTTGCCCATGCTGTGGGTTCTTTCTAAGTCTGGTAATGTGGTTTGAGAGCACTGACAGAGAAGTGGGACTTGGCAGAAAGTGCTGCTAGCATGAGTTTTAATAATGGCCATCAACTCCTGTGAGAGAAGAGCCCACCACTTCTCTCATCATTTACCACCCCGCCATCTGCCCAACTCACTGCAGACTTTTCTTTATACTCATCAAAGCAACAATACCTGCAGGATGTTCCATCCTGGAGATGTTCAGGGCCTGGCCAAGTGTGTGGCAGCCTTGTCCACAGCAGGGGAATTGGAACGAGACGATCTTTAAGGTCTCTTCCAACGCAAACCGTTCTGTGATTCTGTGATTCTCTGTATAACATCTGTAAAATTAGGGCCAGGGAAGGACCAGCACGTCATTTCACCTCATCTTCTGCACTGCCCAGGCCATAGTGCACTGCCAGTGAGCTCTGTATTGAGCTCAGTGGCTTTGGATGCATTTGTAAACTCTACCAGAAAAATATTCTTTATCTTGCTGCTAACACTCTAAGAAATGGAGATCAGCTCTTGGTGTTTTGCCCTGTTGGTTGATGGTTTGGGAGGTTTTAATTTTCTAATAGTAATTTTCTTGGTTTGAGACTTTGGGACACTGGTTCTTTCTTTTTTTTGCACTTGTGGCAGAAGGTCAGGCTTTCAGGACAAATAAGTGGAAGAGTTTAACTGGTGGTGTCTATCTGCAAGTTTACCAGAGCAGCATTAGTTGTTGAAATTAACCCAAATGGACCCAATCAATCCAGAACAAAGAAAGAAATGCCATGAGGTAACATACCATTGCCAGGCCATGTATTTTGGTATTTCAGAAGACTCCTGGAAGGATCAGGCACCCATCAGTATCCCACCCATCTCCATCTCGCTGAACAGCAGGTTAGAAATAAGCTAAAACTGAATGCAGGTTTCCTTCTCCTACCTTTCCTGTGAAGCACCAGAGCTGATCTTACACCCTTCTCCATGGTTCATAGCACCTCAAAGCTTCCCTTTTCTGAAACTTTTGTTTGCTGCATGTCATGGTTTGGGAATGGTATTCCACAATTTAGTAGTCCTGCTTCAAACAAACAAACAAACATACAAATACAACAGTAAAAACCAAACAAAATCAAACAAACAACAAAAAACCCCCCACACAAAAAAACCCCACTACCACTCACTTCCACTCCCTGTCCAGCTGAAAAACAAAACATAAAGAAACTATTTACATGGAAACCCCACAGCAGAATGCTGATTGTGTCTTTCCCGCCACCCAAGGCTTCCTCCTGACTGGAAGGGAACATCCTTCTTCCTAGAAATGAGTGTCCCTTTTCCCCACCCCTGGCAATGACATGAGGGGGAATTGAATTCCACAATGTCTTGGCCATTTTCCCTCCCTCTGATCCCGGCTGGAACCAGGCTTGGGCATCTCACTCAGATTCTCAGGATCATACTGGTTAATGGATTTGGGATCCAGCAGAAGTATTCTGTCGGGTCATGTTGACTGGAGATGCAGGGGGTTTCCACCCAGCTTGTCTTCATGCCAAGCTGAAGACAAGCTACCCTACTGTCCCAGGTAAAGCTCTCTCCATGAAATGGCCTTGCCTGTGGAAGGCCTCTCAATTCATCCTGTTGCCTGTAAAGATCAGGTCAGCCCTCTGAGAACTGAGGTATTTTTATCAATTAGTGGTTTGGGTTCTTACCACCTTCTCATCTGCATCCAGAGCATGTTCCTCAGAGCATCTGATCTGACTAGAGAGTTCTGCAGAGTAGGAAACTTAGGCAGAAATTATTTCATTTCCCCTTTTTGTTTAGTGTTCCCAAACAAACAAAAAAAATGGTCACTGGTCTACAAATCTGGGAAGCAAAATTTCCTACAGCAGAAATTTTGCTTTCATTTCTTTCATAACTTGCCACTTTTGGAGAATGGATTTGATTTGGGTGGATTTCTCACCCAGACCACACAGGTTTCCAGGAAGCCTTTGGGGACCCCATAACCTCCCAGGTTTGTCATTTCCATGGAGCAGATGTTGTGCAATTATAAAAACACCATTATGCAATGGGCCACTTTGCAGAAATAGAAACACCAACACCAGGTATTTGGTGAGCATGAATTTTCTTGTCCAATGCCAGGAAAGCAAACCTCGTTTTCTCTACAGCACAGCAGCATGAGCAGAATTCCCACATACCTGCTTCTCCAGCATGCCCAGGTCCTGTCCTGCTCATGGGCCTTCAGGCAGGACTAGCACATCCTTCATCACTCCTGAAGGGCCTGCCTCTGATCCTACCCTGGGCAGGCTGGTACTGCACAGTCCAGAGCTGTGCAGACATACAGAGATGAGATCCTGTGAGTGCTGTGGTTTTGCTGGCCCACTGCCACTCCAGCCAGCCACAGGCTTCCCCCTGCCAGGTCAATTGTATTGCTTTTCTTTGGACCTAGGTCTGGCAGGGGTATTGCTCCAGTACACCACAATGAGTTCATTAATAAAGAACTTGGAACAAAGGCTCATGAGACATGATGAAAATCATGAGAAATCACAATAGTCTTGGAAAAATAAAATGATAGAGTGTTGCTACTATATATAATCATTGGTAAAAAAATAACGTTAAGTGCTATTTTAACAGAAGAATAATACAAACTTTGGGCAATTTTCACACTGCCAGGCAAGCTGACTTTTCTGGCTGTTCATGACAGCCTGCAGTTGTGCCAAAGGCTGTGCAATCATGGCTGTGTTGAACACTGGGCATGAAATCAACCACCAGAACTGAGGGCACAACTGGAAGGGCAGCTCTGTCATCACAGAATCACAGAATGGTTTGAGTTGGAAGGGGCTTAAAGATCATCTTGTTCCAGCCCCCTGCCATGGGCAGGGACATCTTCCACTAGATCAGGCTGCCCAGAATCCCATCCAGCCTGGCCTTGAACATTTCCAGGCATGATGTATCCACAATTTCTCAGGGTGGTGAGAGATTACAGCTAAGGGCAATACTCAGCAGTGCAGGGGCTGGTATGCAGCCATGATTTATGCCTGGAGACCTGGAAAGGCTCCCAGGTGACCCACGGACATAATCTTTGTGAACTGGTCACTGTAGTTTAAATAAGGGGGCAGGAATCCACGCCCTCAAAATATTGTCCATGCTTTGCCAAGGTCTAAGCCCCTTTCTCATGAGATTGCAGGAGAGTGCTGGCTTAGTCACAGACTTGCCTACTGGTCCAGCTGTTTAGAAGTGAAAGATAACACAAAAATGTGTGTTGGTGTGTCTGAAGCAAAGGGCAGTATATCTAGTGGTAGTATTTCACACTCTGACTCCTGCAAGGAAATAAAATACCCCAAATCATCTCACGAGAATATTTCTCCTTGGACATGGCTCATTGAAGTTCATCATAGAGTCTGTCCCAAAAAAACGTCACATCCAACCCAAGCCATTCTGTGATCTCCTAGGACTGACAGTGTCCAGAGGCAGTGGAGAGGGAAATTGGAATGATAAGTAGAAAAATAACTTTTCCCTCTCCTTTGAAGTCTTGCAGACGCAGTGCTGAAACCAGCTCTCTTGGAAAGCACAGCAGCTCTAAATTCACGTACACTGGGGCTCCTCCAGAAATCTGCGAGCAGGGAGCTGAGAGAGATCAAAGCCTTAGGTAAGTAGGGCACCTGCTACAGAGAGCATTTATCTTTTCTTGAGAGGAGATGGGAGAGAGCAGGAAGTTTGATGATTTTGCAAACCTAAACCAAAAGTTTATTTCTGTAGCTGGGGGAATATCAGAGACGTCTTCACAGTGGTTTTGAATTTGTATCTCTCAACATTTGACATTCCCAGCATGCAAGGAACATACTCAGGCACTCCAAAAACACGTAGGGAAAAGGGGAAACTATGCTAAAAAGGTAACATAATTGTTTAACTTACTCCCCTGACAGTACTTGGGTTTATCAATGTTGCAATTATTTCTCTTGTTCTTATTTGTCAGATGACATTTTTCAAAAGCCTAAATAATATTGCTGGTTTAAACAGAAGCTTTTAGGTACATCTGTGATATTGCCTTAACTCAATTTGTCCTGGGAGGAGATGGAAAACTCTTCACATGCTCAGAACATGGGAATATGTGAAAAGTCTTAGTAAAATATAATTCCTGCCTAGTTTTTCCTCCCCAAACCTATTCCAGAATCTTGGCATCTTCAAGCACCTCTTGGGACACATCAAATAATGAAAAGCCAAAATCTACATGAGGTTTTCAGTAAAGAAAATTTGGGAAATTTGAGCAGTGGGACATATTCTCATATGGTGGATGATGCAGGTCAGTTTCACTGAGGGCCCTTGGCACTGACTGCCTAATATTGAAGGCTGGAAACAGCCACTTGGCCTGGAAAATACAAAACCTTTGGCCAATCCTCAGTTAGCACATAGTATGTTACCTTCATTTTTTGCTTGAGCTGGGACAGAAAATGGTCCTTACTAACTCATTCCAAAAAGGGAAACTGAGTCTCATGTACTCTGCTTCACCTGTCATGCTGAGAAAGTGTTTTAACTTTAATGTTTTATTATAAACGTTATAAGCTTCTAGAAGTCCTTCACCAAAATTTCTTCTCTGCCATAATGGGTGTTGGTATGTCTGAGTCTGCTTCTGTGGGGGATTTAAACTGTATGCACTATATCGTTCTTTATGAACACTGTTGTGATTGCATATGGGATATGTTAAATAAAAGTATTTTGTGATGTTTTAGAGTTCCCTGAACAACTCAGGGTGGATGATGCCAGACATATGTCAGCCACAATTTGCAATAATATTTTAAATGTTTTCATTGTAGGAGTTCACGTGTGTTAAACAATTTCAAGCTTAACACGTGTTGTGATCTTTTGCTTGTTTGCACTGTTAGGCACATAGGGTCAAATTCTAATTTATGATCCTGCAGTAAATTCAAAGTCCTGTCACATTAATGTTGTTAGCTGTGAACCACATTGATGATGTTAATTGTGGATCATGTTAATGGTGTTAATTCCAATCATAGAAAAAGTGAGATGAAACCAAGAAGAAACCTTGCACAAGACTTGACTTGCTTCTGACAAAATCAGCTCTGAACAGGCTGTTGACCCCTACCTGAGGTTATGTTTCACCTTTATTGGGGCCAGATTTTATTCTTTTACTGTTCTCTAGCTGCTATCTTATCCAGATGCCTCTCATGACTTTTAATGTCCTTTTCTTGTAATGTTCTCTACATTTAACTGCTGGTCAGAGAGCCTAAAGGTTTCTCTTTCTGTTCAGCCATGACTGAAAAATCTCAGTTTTTCCGGAAGCCTTAGAAGTTGTTGCTTTGAAGGTTGTGTCACTGGTATTCTCAGAAACTGCTGGGAAACTGAGACTTTTCACAGCAGCCAAAGGGAAGTAGGAACATGAATCTTCTTGAAATTCACAGGAAGGTGACAACCACACCATAGCAAAAGTTAAAATGGAAACCTTGGTCAGAGGTTCTCATGACAGCAGTGGGTTGTAGTGACTACATGACCATGTGCTGCTTTTAGACTCAGATTGTGGCACCCGTTCTTTACTTAACACCTCTTATTTTTAATTTTCCATCATGATGAAAGCATCAAGGAGTCTGTTTGTGCAACAAACATCCAACATGCCTCAGAACAAATCAAACCAGTACTAACAACACCACGGAGGGCTGTCTGAATCCTAATCAGGAACAACAAATCCATTTCTACAGAGCCTCCCTCCCCAGAGTCTTATGCTATTCCTTCACATGTTTCGGAGTGAAAGGCTGTTTATAGCCCCATTATAACATGTTTAGCATTAAATGTCAGGAAGCATCTGCTGACATATTTTCTCAGTAGGAGACTTCTAAATTCTGCAAGTGAGTTTGCGTAGCTGTCCTGAATATACATGGGAGTTCCCTCCAGAGATTTAAGTCATGTCTTTGAAGGCAAGTTAATGCTGCCTTATTGCAAATATTCTTCATAGATTAGGGTTCTCAGTAAATGGTCAGGCTGAATATTCAAGAGCAGATATTTTGTTCTTCCCTCATTTCAGTAACATCCACTCTGCCTCGCATTGTAGGCACCACTGGGAGAGTTCTATTGCTGTTATTTCTGACGTATGAAGGCACACTCCTATGACACACTGGTTTCAGTCATAATGCAGGTTTAAGGAGTTAACCTCTGCCTAATCCCTGCACCATAGCTCATCTGACGTGGATTGTGACAGTGAAAGCTTTTGTGAGACCCTGCTTTGAGCTCAGTGGCTGAAAAGATCTGTTCAAAATAAGAAAAAGAAAGAAAATTTGAAAGCCTTTGTGTCTGATTTGTCTGACAATAACTTCAAGCAGATATAACCAGAGATCACCAGTTGTCAGCACACTGTGCAGACATTGCTTTAATGCCGGTGAGTCAGATCATAGATTCATAGAATGGTTTGGGTTGAAAGGAATATTAAAGATAATCCTGTTCCAATTCCCCTGCCATGGGCAGGAGCACCTTTCACTAGCCCAGGTTGCTCAGAGCCCCACCCAGCCTGGGGGATGGGGCTCTGAGCTTCCAGGGATGGTGCAGCCACAGCTTCTTTGGGCAACCTGTGCCAGTGCCTCACCACCCTCAGTAAATAATTTTTTCCTAATATCTAATATAAGTCTAGTCTCTATCAGTTTGAAGCGAATCCCCTTTGTTACTACATGCCCTTGCAAAAAGTCTCTCCATCTTTGTTGGCTCCCTTCATGTGCTGGAAGGCCTCGATTAGGTTGCCCTGAAGCATTCCCTTTTCCAGGCTGAACAATCCCAGCTCTCTCAGCCTGTGTCCATAGCAGAGATCCTCCATCCCTCTGACCATCTTGGTGTCCCTGCTCTGGGCTCACTCCAGCAGGTCCCTGTCCCTCCTGCAGGGACCCCAGCTCTGGATGCAGTGCTCCAGGTGGGTCTCAGCAGAGCAGAGCAGAGGGGCAGAATCCCCTCCCTGCCCTGCTGCCCACGGGGCTCTGGATGCAGCCCAGGACACGTTTGGCTCTCTGGGCTGGGAGTGCCATGGCCAGGGCATGTCCAGCCTCTCACCCACAGCACCCCCAAGCCCTTCTGGGCAGGGCTGCTCCATCTGTTCATGCCCAGCCTGTGCTGATACTGGGTTGTCCTGACCCAGGTGCAGAACCTTGCACTTGGTTTTATTAAATGTTATGATGTTCCTATGGACCCAACCCTCAAGTTTGTCTAGGTACGTGGGACACTAGGGGGACTGCACCTTCTTTGACTTTCCTTTTCTGGTTAACAAACCCATAGAAGCTCTTCCTGCTTTTCTTTGTGTGCCTTGCCATCTTCAGTCCTAGCTTTGCCTTGGCTTTCTTTAACTCATCACTGAAAACTCCACTTTGTCTCCATTACTCTCCATACTCTCCCCAGCTCATTGCCTTTGCTTCTGCTCCCTGTGCACTTGCTTTCCCTTTAGTTTGACCAGCAATTCTCTACTCAGTGCTGGTTTCTTTCCTTCCTTGCCTGACTTCATGCTCCTGGCGATTGCTAGTTCTTGTGCTTTATGGGAGATGTCCTTAAAGCTCTGACAGAACTCTGTTCCAATCCCTTGTCCCTCTGGGCAGTGTCTCAGGAGTCTCCCTGAAAAGCTGGAACTCTGCTTTCCTAAAGCTCAGGAGTCTAACTTTACTCCTTACCTGGCCACATTCCTCAAGACTAAAACTCCATCAGTGCATGGTCACTGTGGCCCTGGCTCCCTCCAGTCTTGATGTCTCCACTTTATCTCTTTGGTACTGGAGACCAACAGATCCAGTATCTCATCCCCTCTAGCAGGGCTGACTATTACCAGGCTCAAGAAGTTATCCTCCATTCCTGGAGTTTCCTGGATTGCCCACAGCTCCCTGTGCTCCTTTCCCAGCAGATGCTGGGGAGATTGAATTTCCCAGCACGACTGAAGTATGATATCTCCTGTAGCTGGAGTAAGAAGGCTTTGGCAACAGGCTCCCCTTGATCAGGGCCTGTAGCAAACACCACCCACAAAGTTTCCTTTGTCTCCTTGGTCTCTGATTCTTACCCACAGGCTTTCCACTTGCTCATGACTGCTCTTCAAAGCGAGCTCTTCACTCTCAGTCCACCTCTTGATGCAGAGGGCAATCCCTCTGCCTCTCTTTCCTGTCCTTTCTGAACAGCCTGTTGCCATCCATAGTCACACCCCACTCATGGGATTTGTCCCACCAAGTTCCAGCAATGCCAACAAGGTCACAGTTTGCTGACACCACACTGGCACCACCTCCTTCTGTTGGTTGCCCAGTGTGTGTGCATTGCTGTACAGGCACCTCAGCTGGGCTGCCAGCTGTGTCACCTTCCCAGGGCAACACCCTTTAATTCCTGTGAGATAATTTCCTGGTGTTTAAGTGGAATACAGTAAGGGAAACAACCCAATAAAAATGCACTCTTTTTTTTCTTCCCCCCCCCCCCCCCCCAAATCAGCTTCCAGTCTGTAGCTGGGGGAAAACAGGAGCTGCTGGGGGTGGGTTTTGAGTTAAAGTGGATGTGCTATGAAACTGCCCTGATGGTTTATAGGAACTTCTGTTTGTTTGCAGGAGGTTCTGTGCCAAACCAGCCTGAGGTTTGGTGTCTGTAAATCAAAGTGTCCATTTCTCCTCACACCCAACCTGTACACGTTCTTGAGGCTCAGTTATGTCTATCTGATGACCTGTATGGTCTTTGTGGCCTACGTGGCAAGACCTAGAGAAGGAAGTTGGGATAGTCCCAAAATGTTGAATGAAAATGTGTGGTTGATGAATGCATCTGTGTTTCAGGACCTGTTCTTCCATTAGATTTTATCCTTCCTTTTGGATATGCAGAAGAACCAAATCCAACTACCTGCTGATTCATCTGTCAGTTGAAATAAAAAGTTTTACATCTAACAGCAAAAAGCTGTTAGACAAACATTCCTAATAAAAATTTTGAGTCAAAATTTGGAACCTATTGGGAATTTATTCACCATAGACTCGTTCAAAGAAACAAAGAAGCTTTTCAGACATTTATATACACTATAACACCTAAGAATTTTTTTTTACAGACACTCCCAAAAGTCTGCCCAATTTATTGCATCATGGTATAGGAATTTAGTTTCTTTTAATTACTACCAGAATATCTCATCTATCTTTGTTTAATGAATAACCCAAGTTTTATCCAGCTAAACAGTGCTTTATTAAATTTCCTGTCCTGGTTAGACCATTACCATTGATTTAGTTTTCTGAAGTGTACAAGTCTATGAAGTGGGTCCCTTACTGCATCTACAATGTATTAATCAAGTTTTCTGGGGTGTATAGACCTTTGACTCCTTAACTTTCTCTAGCTCTCTTTCTTGCTCTATGAGATCTAATTAATCTCTAGTTATATGATAACCATTAAACAATTCTTTATTGAATTTTGTTCTTCAGCTATTGATTAAGTTCTCTAAGGGATATGGATCTATGGAGTTCCTTTCTGCAGGTGCAGTGAGGTAATTTCTCAGGGTTTTCTACTGACACTCAGCCAACACAGATTTAAATCAAAACCAGCTGAAATCATGGCCAAACATTCCTTAACTAATTAAACATAGTTCACCACAAAATTTTTTAAGAGTCACAAAACTCCTAGCTAAGATATAACTCCCTGTCACAGGGTCATTCTAAACCTTCTTATCCCAGGATGTCTGGTGTGCTTATTGCTGGCAGGATGTGTGTCCTAGGAAATCACGAGAGGTCTGTCCATTGCCATTTCTCTTTCCCAGCACAGGACAGCTACAGGAGGAAGCCACAGCACAGCAAGATATTTCTAAGGCAGAAACTGAGAGTGAAGAAACTCCCTCAGTAGCTCTGAACAAACCTGAATTCACAGACCATGAGAAAAAGGGATTATTGGTGCAACCCACGGAGCACAAGATGGGAGAAAGCAGAAATACTCCCAAAACTGTTGTGTTTTGCATAGGGGACAACAATTTTTGAAAGAATTGTTCTGGAAGAAATCTTCTGGAGAAGTGCTGAGGGTCATTAAGGGAAGAGCAGATCATGTAAGCAGTTCTTGCAACATGGCTTTTTATCAGGCAGCAGCATGTCTTTCTTTTTCCCTTAAAAATTGCATCATTCTTAAACAGTAGCTTTTTAACTCCAAACGAAGGGAGTTCTCATGCCACAAGAACATTAATCTAAAGCTGTACTCTCAGCTCCAAATTGTTAACCATTGTTAATTTGAAGTTATTTTCACTTTAGTGTCCAACACAGCAAAGACAGGAAAGAAATGTAAATTTGTGTATCTTCCAAGACTAATTCTGAATGCTATGTAAAAGTCTTCCTATCAGCTGGCTGACTCATAGCTGTAGTGCTTGGAGGCAAAATACCAACAGGAGAGGCTGTCATATTTCCAGTGCACTCTGTGGCACCTTTTTCCCTTAATAAGATCTTCTCTTTCAATAATAGTATCACGAGCCAATACAATAACTGGAAAGTCAACAGAAAAAGAGCTTTTTCATTTGTGCCTCACAGAAATGTGAATATTTCCATTTTAGAGGAGGAAAAAAATGTGTTTAACAGGGCTTTTGGACAGCCTCTGCCTTTTTAACATAAAAGAGACTTAGAAATTCTCGTGTTCTGAGACACTGGTGTGTCTCATAATACCTTGTAGTTGGCAATGTCTCCTACTTGGTCTCTTGATGAAGTGAAGAATTATTATTCTCTTTTATGAATAAGGAAAGAGAAGCACAGCAGCATTTGTTGATTCATCCAGGATCTGTCACAGATGTGAGAGGGGATTTGAGTCTCATTTCAGTGTTGCTCGGGCTGTTATCCTTCCTTCTTTGGGTCCTGTCCACATGACCCTATTAGTCATAATCATGGCCCATTATCTACTGGGAGATCTTTAAATAAAATTGTAAGCTTTCACTGCTATGTTTGCAATCCCATCTGCTGCTCTAAAAGCCAAAGAATAGATTTAGTTTGAAAAAGGCTGCAGGGAACAGTGGTACTGATGAATCTCTTTTCATTAACCAGGAACAGACAGAACAAAAACCCCTCAAACAGATAAGGTGGTTAAGGAGGTGTGAATTACCTTTTAGAAAGGTTTCTGATTCAATAATTTAGCATATTCTGAAGAACGTTTTTCTAAAAAAAAATGTTTCTTTGAAAAAAAATCTTTATCTATTTAAACCTGATGCTAATTTGGAATTTTTCAGGCAGAAGGTGTCATTAAACAGGTGGCAAAAAAGACCTTAAAGAAGCAAATCAAAGCTTGTGAATTAGCACTGGAAATTTGCATTATCGAACGGCAGGAAAGCATGCAATACTGGTGTTACAGATAAACATAATTACTTAGACAATTTAATTTTATTGCACGTTTTCATATTGCACCTTATTGCCATTGTACTTAGGTGGCTTTTTAAGATTAATTCTGTCTCTTCTCTATCTCAGAATTATCTTTGTAAACCCCTTTGAAGAGGGCATTGAAACAAAAAACTGTGTCAAAAGCTGAACCTACAAGTTTTCTTCTCATAGCCATGGAATCCAGAAACATCCTGCAGTACTTGACACCATGAACTCCCCAAACAAGCAACCATCCCACAGAAACTGGGATGGCAGTGAAATGTCTGACCTGCAAGGAAGAATACATTTCGTGGCTGAAATTCTCCGAGTGCTGTCCAAGAAGACAAATCTGCTGACTGCCAAAAGCTGAGCTCGAGGTCTTGTTGTTGCTTTAGCTGCAAGAGGGGTGCACCACCTGCTTTTTGGGCTGCACTTCTCTCTCTTAGGTGAAACCCAGAGTCTTGCCTATGGTATATAAACCTTTGTAATACCTGGTGTCACACCCGAGTCCAAGGATCACTTGGCTTTTATTTACTCAGTGCTGCACGGTGCCACGTTCCACCCACAGCCCCGGGAACTTCGCCTTTCCCCTCGCACCGAGACATCCTGGAGCTCCGGGATCAGCGTGTCCCGCAGTGCTGGGGCTCGGGAAAGCCCGGTGTTCCCTCGCCAGCCTCACCTCCCAGCTGGGCAGGAGCCTGGTGTGCTTGGTGGGGGAACCGTCCGGGGAGCTTAAAACAAACTGCAGCTCTCTGCATGGTGCTGGAAACAAAACCACGAAACCTGCTCGTGACAAACAGCTCCAGGTTGAACACAAGACAGAACGGCCAGGTAGGACAATTTCTTCATTTCTTCTCCTAAGAGAAGAATGTAAAAAGTTGCATAGAAGCTCAGATTTCAGCTTTTTTTCCCCTTTCTTTTTTTTTTTTTTTTTTTTTTTTTTCTTTTTTTGGTTTTTTTTTTTTTTCCTTTTGCATACTGGATTATTACTCTATCTGTGAATGTTACTTCTCAATAATGTGCCTGGTGTCAAAGTTTTCTCTTTGTAGTGCCAGCCCCAGTGTGTCAGCAGCACTCAAAGCCAGAGCAAGCTGGGATCACTGCAGTGTAGCTCTGGTAAAACTCTCTGAAGTCGGTGGGAAAGCACACGTGCATTTTACTGGCTTTGGATCCAGGCCCCTCTTCTCTCTCTGTAAACTTCTGAAGGGAGAGCTGGGCTTCTCCTTCTCTGTGAAAGGTGCTCTGAGTTGTCCCCGTCATCATTATTGACAATTGCATTTTAATTTAGCGGTAAAGACATGAAACACAGACTTCATCATGAAGGGGTTTGCATTGGAACTATCTCTGGAGGAGACGTGCTCTCTCTCAGATTGGTAGATGTGCCAATTAGCAAGTTGTTTTCTGGCCCGTTGTGTGGTAAATGATAAATGGTGTCACTGCCTTTAAAACTGGAGGGTATGAGACTGGGGTGAAGCATTTGCACCACTTGTTTAAGACCCTTATATAGAAATCACAGCGTTAGGTTTCTCCTGGACAGTCTTTTCTTAGCATAGTTATTTTTGTTTCATTATGCCAGTATGTGGCACACTGCAAAGTCAACTCGTGGATGCCCAAAGACTTTGTGAAGTTTTTCCTAGAGGAAACACTTCCAAAGTATCTTCTGTAGTACTACTGAGAAAAATCACCCCTTCCCCCACAAATCCTTGCTCACCTGATATAATAGTCCTCTAATATTTCCTCATATCTGGTTCTATCTTGATTCTCATCCCAGGACTAAGACACTTTAGCATGTATTGAAGGAGGATTTTCACTGCAAAGGATTAATTTCCTCTCTCTGCCCGTGATTATTCAGATATCCTGACACTGGCAAAAGAAGTCCACGAAAGCCAGGATATTTTGCTAAATGAGGCCATGGGAGAAGGAACCTTTTTGTTTTAGCTAAAGCAAACTTGCAGTGATACCTATCGCTGAAAATATTGAGCTACTTCAAAAATAGAATTGAAAGCAAAAGTTAAGGCCATACTACTGGTAATAAGAGGCACTCTGTTTCTCAGCATTAAATTGGTTGCAAAGCATCAGAGGAGGGAGCACTGCAATTCATAGTACTGAAATAACTGTTTACTTCCTTTTCAGCAGTTGGATTCTTTTTTTAGTGATAAAAGCTCCCTGTGGATCTCTATTTAGTCAAATTTGTGGCTTACTGCACTTTAGCTTTGGTTCTAGGTGTTAGCTTATTCATGATCTACACCCAGTTTTGCATTACTGAAAGTCACTATTGCGGCATTAAGCAAAACAAAAATCACTGGAAGGAAGGAAACAAAGACGTAGGCTAATTTGCTGGTATCACAGTTTGGTGACAGTATCGGGCTCTTCAAATCAGCCAGGAAATACTGCTCACAGTTTCACTGGGCATAGTTCTTCTCTATCAGAGGAGACAGATCCCTGGGTTATGACCAGGCTGTCTGTGTCAGAGGGACACTCTGGACTCACCTTCCACACAGTTAGATTGTCAGTGTTTAGTCTGGGTAGCTGTCCAGCCCCTTACACCCATGGGTCCAGTCTGGGACCCATAAATGTTTGCATGTGCTCAGCACTGGCTGCGGGAGGAGCAGGATTAACTTCTTGCATACGTGTAAAGTGGTGTAGAGGTAAGGAGGAAAATCTGCCTGAGAACCTGAGACTCATGCAGCAGGAAAAGTCAGAGGTGAGTTCTGCTCTACTCTCTGTAGATCTGTACTTTATCTATATTTAAGTATTTAAAGGTGATTTTTACAATTTAAAGGTGGGATGTTCTGGTTTTGCCCGGGTTCCCAATGCCGTACTCCAAGCAGGAGCAGTGAAAGGGTTGCAGACAGGGCTGTGATCCATAGATAAACAAGACTCCTTTTCCCTTCCCCTGACTCACTCCAGGGGCCTGTGCAGCTTCTTGCTGCCTCAGAGGTGATTCAGGGTTACTCTTTTATCCATTACTTCCTTCCTGCTCCGTTGTTATGGTGGATCTGAGTTTACTGGGATGTGCAACTACTTCAGGTTGCATTTTCAGTGGGAATCTGGATTATCCACAAGTTTAACATTTAGGCCTTCTCTTACTTTCCCCTGCCCTTCAGTAAGAGCTGCAGTGAGCAATTTATACTCTTGTTGTCTTGTGAAATGTTGCCAATGCATTCCCCACCTGCCATTGCACTTCTTGGACAAACAAGACTTTGTTTACTTTCACATCTTAAACGTACAGATTTGGCTTTACAGAAGTACAAAAGGTACAGGTGTGAGGGGAGTCAGAACAATGGTTTTGTTTAATTTATGCATGTTTTCAAGAGAGTGATGACTTGCATTCCAATTAGGATTGGCTCTCCCTTGTCTTCTAGACCTCCCCACCCTTCCAGCTATGTCCTCTGGGTGTTTTTTACCCGAGGGCTCTGTCTTTGCACTGGTTAGGATGGCTGTGTCCTAAAGGCAGGTCCCCCACAGAAAAGCCACCCAAACCAAAATACATCTCTTCCTGAGCTGCTGAATTTTTAGGAACTATTATATGAGCATAAACTGACACTGATGCTGGTTTATATTTATTTGTGGGACTGCAAACCCTGACTACTCCAATTAACATCCTCTCCAGCTCTACCTGCTGCAAGATCAGTTGATGCCTCAATGCCTGTGTCAGACTTCCCAAGTAACCTTCAGGAACCTCCAGGCTCCACTGCCTGCAAACACACAGGCATCCCACATTAAATTCACTGGTTTTCAGTGTTTTTCCTTACTTCTGTATCCATTTTGGATATAGTAAATATCCAAATTGGGTTTGTCTTTAAATTTATTTCTAGTTCCAGGGCTGTTTCTCTTCATCCTAGTATGCTCCTAAAATGAATTATTTTGCGATTGCTGCCTGGCCTTCACAGCTCCATACGTGCATTCCTTTTTCATTGACTCTTCCCCTTCATGTGATGTAAGAGCCTCCATGGAGGCCTCTTCTTGTTTCATTAACAAGCAATAGACTTGAAACAGAAACCAAAAACCTGAACAAAATTGTAGAACACTTGCAAGATCAGCTGCAGACTGAAATAAGTTTCCAAGAAACCGTTAGTCCAAAAACTTTCCACTACATCAGGTATTGATTAATGAAGCAATATACACTTTGGTCTATTTAAATTTCATGCCTCACTGGCAGGGTTGCCTCATGTCCCAGGCATTTTTGGGAGTCTCAAGGTATAGCTGTGTGAAGCACAACTTCACCACATGCTAGAGAGATTTCCCAGCTACAGCTGGACACCAGGCTCTGCTTTTGACTTTGTGTGCTTGCCAGAGGTTGTCATTCTCTGGATTGTCACCAGTTTCATTTCTGATCAACCCTTGCTGCAAAGTTGTACTGCAGGTCAACTGGCCAGGCAAATGTGCTTTTCTTTATTTGGTTTACAAACAGCATTTTTTCTCAGCATTTTTTTGCTGGACTAGTGTAAATATGCTCTTCCCAAATATGCTCTGTAAACTCACTTGGGACACTGCCTTTGACTATCCCCTTTGTGTTTAATGCTGGTTTTTATTTCTATGGCCAAAACAGCTATCAGATTGTAGGAAAAAATTCAAGTCCTTGCCTGGGCAGACACCACCTGTTGAGCAGATGGCATCCAAAGAAACACTCAGACCTCTCTCTGACCTGTTTACATCTCTGTACCAGCTCATCCCCAGAGCTAATCCAATCTTCTTTTCTAAGAGAAATTATGACTTTCATTTACTGACACAAAGCATTTATTCTGTTCTCATTACACCATCTTTACAAAGTCTTTAGGGATTACATATGTTTTCTAGTACTCAGCTTCACCCAGGGAACCTGGCCAGATACTAACAGTCCTTAGAAGACATTTCTGCTTAACCCAAGCCCTGTGAATATTTGCTGTCAAATATTTGCAGCCTAAGCACGGGGGATACCAGCAGCCCAGTGTGGAGCTGGGCCACAGGCAGAGCGTTGCAGAACTCTGCTTTTGAGATGTGACACATCTGGAATGAGGAACACGTTGTCTTTGTCAAGATTCAAGGTTATCATCATAGAATCACAGAATGGTTTGGACTGGAAGGGATGATAAAATAATATATTTCCAGGCCTCTTACCATGGGCAGGCACACCTTCCACCAGATCAGGTTGTTCAAAGCCCCATGCAGCCTGGCTTTGAGCACTGCCAGGGATGGGGAATCCACAGCTTCTCTGGGCAACCTGTGCCAGTGTCTAACTACCCTCACAGTAATATTTCTTCCTAATATCTAACCTAAACCTACTCTCTTTCAACTTAACGCCATTCCCACTTGTCCTATCACTGCATGATTTTGTCAAAAGTCCCTCTCCAGTGTTCTTGTAGGTTCCCCTGACGTGTTAAAAGGCTGCTAAGAAAGTTAAAAATGCAGATTTGGAAATAATGGAACTCAGCACAGAAAGAACCTCAAATAACAAAACACACCCTGGAGATTTTGCTTAACAGCATATTTTCTCATTGTCTGCATTAATCGTCATGCAGTTTCCACCTCTCTTTCTATTATCTTAAACTGGGATATCCTGTGATTATCTAAAGATTATCTATCTCCTTGTGGGGAGGAGGCACCAAAAATGGTTGAGCTTTTATGCTTCAGTGCCACACCAAGATAAAGGGCCATGGGTTTTGTGGGTTTTTTTACTTCCTTATTAAGAAAACTACTTTCTTTATTTCTCCCGACTAGGCATTTGGTGCTGCACAGTACTGCTGAAACCTTACTTAATTCCCTTTAGTGTCAGAGTCTTTTGATTACTTTTTTTTTTAAATTTCGTTGTGTATCTTCATTAGCACATTACCAGCTTGAGGCTGTGTGTCATTGCCTCTGGAGATACACCAACAAAACCTTGATCACTCTATCAGAAACAAGAAATGCTGTCTCTTCTTATGGGGCCCACAACTTATTTAACCCTTAAGCTGCACATGAAAATCAGAAGTGGCATGACAAATGGTAACACTGGAAATAGGGTGTTTAAATACCTACCTCCCTTTTCATGTATCTCCTTGTTATTAAAGGATCTTCTGTGATACTGCATCATATCCCAACAGCAGAAATGGCAGTGGTTAACCTCAAATTAATCACACAGCAAGCATCCTTGTGGCTGTGTGCACTGCACATTTCTCACTGGTTTAGCTGCTGCTGTCTTCTTCAGGTTCTCCTGAACTGCTAGTGCCCTCCTTAACTCTGCCATCACATCCTGAAGGCCCCAGGCACCCACCAGATTGTTCCTGTCCTTCATAAGGCTGCAGAGGGATTCACATGCACGACTTCTACCTCAGGTAACAGGAATTCACTGCCTAAACACTGGCTGTCCATCTGCATGGAGATGGGAATAACACGTCTTTGCTCTCAGCCAAAGTGCAAAGGAACATGCACTTCTGTTAAACACCTGGAGAACAGATGTAGGAACAATACAACATAAATTAAACTTGCACTGAATAAAAGCAAAGGCTGGCAGTGCTAGGATCTGGCATGTGCTGTGGACATGCTGGCAGAGCTGTGGATATATATGTGGCTTATTTGCTGCCAAGGTGGTGCTGCAACTGAAGTGCAAACTGCTGATTAAAATGTCATGCAGTTTTGTTGGGGAAATACCCTGGGAAATAAATTGTTTTGTGCTTATTTGTGTCATATTGTATTAGCACAGACATTTTAGATCTTTGGTTAATTACCTAAAGTTGGATATTCCACATAGGAACCTAGTTCTCTCTTGTTAATACATTATGCTCTCTGGTCCTTGTTTTATATGATGGCTATTTTTTTCCAGACCACGCTCCTTTGTCACCAGGCAGGGGCTTCCTTGTTCTTCTCAAAATTCACAGAACCTGAGTTCTGACAGGTCAAGAAGCCAACTCAGTCCCAGTGATCTGCACTACAAATTATTGTAGCACTACAGTATTCTACTCCTGTGTGCTCAAATCCCGTTTTGGGATCATGGCTCAATGGAATGATGGTCCTATTGCACATCCCTAAAGTGAACATCAGTCAGTCACCCCCAAGCCCTCTAACCTCTCTGAAGTGGGCCAGCTTATCATGATCTAGCCATCAAAAACTATAATAATATAAAAAAGACCTAATTATAGAATTGTAGAATGATTTGGGCTGAAGGGACCTTAAAGATCATCTTAGCTCCAACCCCCTGCCATGGACAGAACACCTTCCACCAGGTTAATCTAGCCAAGACTTGAACACCTAATTCAGTAAATAATACTAAAAAGTATGAAAAAGATCATTTGATATTAGGAGTAATTTGTAGTGGGCAGCAAATTGCCTCCATATTTTTCCTGTCAGGATAGATATAATTGTAACCTGGAAAAGAGACAGTAGGGATATACATGCATAGAGTATGTTCAATTTGGAATTATGGTTAAAATGCTTATGAGCATAATAGATGTGATGTGCCATTTACAGGAATTCTCTCAGAATGCCTCTAAATCTTTCATGGGATGGATAATTGATCTTTAGAGCAATATGTAATGAAACCATGAAGGGCTTAAAGAAATAAATCCGAGATATCTTGGCTGATGCTCTAGGGAATGCAGAAATTATCTACTCCATGCATATCCAGGTACTTCCCATCCTTTCCACCCATACCTAGTGCAGAAAAGTGTGGAAGATTGTGGGAAGTCTGTACAATGTGGAGGCTTGGCATGGGCTGGATTTCCTCTGTGTGTTCAACCATGGGGTCCAACTGAGGGGTATCCTAATTCCTCAGTGGATTGAGCTGGGTTTTCTGATGTGTGTCTGACGAATGGGCAAGTGACAGTGTCCAAAGTGCCACCACACATGGTTTATGTGTTGGTGGCAGCTGCTGCCTTGCCAGTAGCAGCCATGGCCCTTGTGCAACACCCCTGTTACAAAGGGCACTCTCCTCAGAGGCTCTAACGAGCTGGGCTGCAGCTTTGCCCTCAGCTACTGCTTTATTTTTTCTATTCACATTCGAGTGATTAGCTTTAACGAGCCCTCCCAAGCGTCCCCCATGGGATAACCCTCTTTTTCACTGGCGGTGATTAGGAAATATGTGTTAAACACAGTGTGGACACCTCTGGGGTTTGCTGCAGCAGCTGATTAATCCCCGGGCTTTGCCGGTGCAGCCGGGTACCTGCAGTGTCCTGGGCAGAGTCACGGATTTTATTCCAGGAATATAACACTGAGACAGGAGGATCTCCATCAGCTCCCACCAATATCTGTGTCCATCAAATCACTCATTTTCTCACAGGATCACAGAGAGTATTTCAGGTACCCAGGAGATTTATCTCCTTATAACAGCATCTTCCCTACTAGAGCAGTGAAATTTTTGGCCAGGAGGGAGTTTGTAAACATAAGATCCCAAATCTGGTGGGAACTGGACTTAGAAATGAGGTAGCATTGGGCCTTTTTCCCTGCAGAATTGATTTTCTTCTGCACTTTTTTCTGCTCTTCAGTATAATCTGAACCTGGGGTTTTTGACCGAAATGTTTTTGGCACTGTCCCATCCATCTCCGAAGGGCTGCTAAGGCAACACCTGAGAGACATGATTTCAATTTCTGTTTTAAAACATCAGATGGTATCACATTTGCAGGGGTTGGTGCCAGGAAGATGAGATCAATAGTTGCCAGAGCAAGTTGTTGCTTTCTTTTTAAAGACAAGAGTCTGGGCCTTTTCTTTATTTCTTATATCCAAGGTGTGGACAATAATGTCCTGGTTTGTTCCTTTCAGTCCTGTGTTTCTCATGTATCCTACTCTGACTTTTGACAAGGAGAGGATACAGAAAATCTCTCATTGGAAAGCCATCTGACCCCTTGGACCCACTGCAGGTGCTCGTAAGAACAGATATTTCAGGTATCCCCACACTGAAGTGGGCTTATCCCTCCCCTACACAAGGAGCTCCTCACTGGTCAGGACTAGCAGGGAAAGTTGGGACAAGGAAAGCATAGACTGTGGGAGGAGATTTAGTCATCTAAGGCTGACCCTTGGGGGTTGTGAGGAAGCCCTCCAGTGCCAAGTAGAAAGGCTTTTCTGGAACAGTGACTGGCATGGTTAGGAGCTGGGCAATACACTTGTGCTGTTCTGGGAGATGAGGTTGGGTGAAATGATCAGCTCTGGGGGATGAGCCCAGCATGGCTCATCAGAGAGTGGTACCATCACTCATCTGCAGAGTGGTACCAGCCATGGCAGAGCAGGTCAAGCTCCAGACCTTGCAGTTCAGGAGTGGCAGACTGTGGTTATAAGAGAGCAAGGAAAAGCAAAGACCATCAGTGCTCCTTTTGAAATATATTGGATCATTGGGAAACCATCAAGATACCAGTAATTTTAAAATTTGCATATCATAGGGAGAGATTCTCTCAAGGACTGGCATTTGGTTTAGGTCTACACTGTGGGATGCTCCAGCATGTTCTTCTCTCCTGTTTCTCTCCTATCCTCTAGCTTGCTCCAGTTATTCAAGGGCATATTAAGACATCCAGAACGTTACTAGGTCACCAGACGTGTTTGGGTTCTGGGTGCTCCTGAGATGATCATCTGCTCTGTCAGCTTTGCTGTTTGGAGGAAGACCAAGTGTAATCTGGAGAGTGGGCTGAGAGCACCCTTTCAAACAGTGTCAATGAGGCTTCAGTTTTGTATCTTGATCACAGTTGAAATGCTGCAGAGGCTGAAGGACTGGAGGTCATTTACCCAGATAAAGTCCACGGATAAGGTCTCATTGGCATGAATTTGAATCCATCCCACCCTAGTTAGCCCTCTGTGATTAGTGGGCATTGGGAAAGTGGAGGATTCAAAGGAGAAGGAGCATGGTATGGGGGTGACTGTCTGGCCAAGAAGACAGCTCATTTACTGGAAAAACTACACATTTAACTTCTTCCCACCACTGTGGATCATGGCAAGTGACTGCTCTCCTGTTGCATCTGTCCAGCTGAATCTCTGCCCAAACCATGCTGGCTTCAGGGGACACTCAGACACCCAGCATTTGTGTACAGCCTTTATACAGGAAATGAGATTTAAACA
This sequence comes from Sturnus vulgaris, assembly GCF_052056855.1. NCBI lineage: Eukaryota > Metazoa > Chordata > Aves > Passeriformes > Sturnidae > Sturnus > Sturnus vulgaris. The sequence continues at coordinate 72,816,629 of NC_142283.1, read as the reverse complement.
AGTGCCAATGCAGGCAGCAGCGCTCCCTGGCATGTTTGGAAATCTGCAGAGGAGGATGCAAATCGTGTGGCAATGGGGAAGATGCTATCCAGGGAACAAAATGTAAGGCAAGGACAAGAGAACCCAGAGCTGAGTTCATAACCCCGAGTCACCTCCTGCTCTTCTGAGTGCTTCCATGTGTGTTAAGCTTCCCTGCGTGAGCAGGCTCACTGGAATTCACAAGGAAAGCATAGCTGAAGGAAAAAGTCATGGCCAGTGTCTGTGAAATGGATTTCAGTGCCAAGAAAAATCATAAAACACCCTACTAAACTCTTAGCTGTTTTAAAGCCTAGACAAGACCCAAGACTGGGTGACTTTATGGTTGGTTCCACTTGTGTGTCAAAGGAAGGAGACAAACCTAACTCTAGGAAGGAAGAAATTACTGTGGCCGAGGTCATAGTGGTAACAAGAGGCAAAGAAAGTAGGAGCAGTGGAGAATGACTTGTAATCAACCAACATATTAAAATGTCATGAAGAAAAACAGATGAAAGTTACAAGAAGGAGGAAAACTCCAGAATGAGGCAAAACCAAGGGGTTCTCCAAATATGTAGAAGGACCAAAATTAATACAGATCCTTGTACTTTGGCTTGAAGGAAAAAATGTGATACTTGGGCTGTTGCTGTTGAAATGAGGTGTGGGTGGTGAAAATATGTAAAATGGTTAGTGCAGGGAGAATTTCTTCTCCAGTTAGATGCTGTCGAGGTCCTAATCATCTGAAAATGACCTGGATCTTCAGGAGATCAGTCCTATGTGCCACAGCTTGCATTGGCCGTTTGTTATATGTGTGTTTGAATTAGGAAGCCAATTCAGTGAGCATTGTCTGAAATTGGTGTAGCTTGGAATATCCCTGAAGTCATAGCAAAGGGCACAGAATTTTCTTCTTCCAGAAATTGCTTATGGTGCTAGAGTGTCCTCTTCATTGTCACTCTGCTCCTCAACCTTCATGACCAGCACTGGAGCACTACCACTGCAGCTTCCAGAGTCCTCTACACCTTTCCTCTTGACTACAGAAGATTTCATTTTATAGAAAATACTGTCTGGCAAAGCCTTAACTCTTGTGTTACTATAATTAATCAGCTGATTAATACATTCAAGTGGGTAGGTATGAAATTAATTTTAACAGTGTTAATGAATTTCCCTGTAGGAAAACTCAGAAGTTGAAGGAAAAAACCAGACACAAATACAGATAGAAATGTTAAAGATTGTTGTGTTGTCACAATGCATGGAGGTGTTCCTGGCAGGCATTACTGTGAACATGACTATGTAAAGAATATGGTGCTTTAAAAATGATTGCAATTCACAGGTATAAGGAAGCTAGAAGTGGATCAAAGTTGTAGTTGCCCCAGTTTTGGAGATTAGAGGAGCTGGCAGGTAAAATGCCAGGGGACTGGCATGTAGGCTGGCACTGTATTGTGAAGGGTCCCACAGTTTGGGGAAAAAAGTGAATGTTTTATTTGTTGAAGGTGGGAAAATGGGGTGGGAAGGCTGGAAGGCTTATGAGAGTGTTGGGGGGTCCTGGTGAGGAGGGTCCCCGTGACCACAGTGCGGTCAGGCAGGTGTGCCAGAGAGCAAGGGAAGGTCAAGCTCTCGGGATGAGCAAGCAATTCGGCACGGAAGCAATCCTCTGGCTGGCTGGAGGAAGCTCTGTGGTTGAGTTATGCAATTGTGCTCTATGAGGCTTTTCTCTGCAGAGTTTTTGCTACTCACAACTTTGGAAAGTGGGTGAGGTGGAGCCTTGGGATCAGCTTGTAGGACTGTGTCTCTGGGTTTAAGGAGTCCTGACCAACTCCAGTGTTACGGACACAGAGAGAGGGGCTGCTACTAAGAAATGGATCCCTTCCCAAGTTCATCCTTTTGGAAAGCAATTTGATATGTTGGACTCTTTTACCCGGTTGCTTTATTTCTGAAAGCTTCCGCGTTGGGCAGGAGGTAGGTAAAGGGAGCAGCTTCGCCTCTGGAGTTATTTGGGATTCCCCAAGCCTAGGTGCTGTGCTCTTCTGCTTTACTCTTTCACAGTTTGTAGCACTGAAGCGTTTTATTTTTAAGGGAGCTACTACACTCTCCCTCTCTACAGGAAACAGAATATTAAAAAAAGAAAAGGGGAGGAAAAGAAAAAAAAAAAAAAAGAACTTGGCAAGGAGCCAAGCCCAGTGACTGAAGTAAGAAGTAGGGGACTTGGAGTAAGTGTAGTTGCCGGGACATTGTATGTCAGAGCGAGGGAGCGGCGGATTTTCAGGGTGTCGGAGAGGACACGCGGTGCCCATCTCACAGCTCAGATAAGGTTCGCGTCCTTAGGTGAATGTCCCGGCGCTGCGGCTGCGAGCGAAGCCGCCGGTCTTGGGAGGGGATAAAGCTGCGCGTAAATGAGAAGAGAGGAGTGTACCGGAGTGCTATGGAGGGCAGCAACTTTGTTGCTGTGACTTTTACAAGCCGTCAAGGGTAAGATTTAAACCTCTCTTTTCCGCTCTCTTGTTTTTCCTCCCAGTTTTTGGGGTGGGGTGCGGGGGGCAGAAACTTTTGGGGGTTTTTTTTCAGATCCAAGAGTTTCGCGAAGCTTAATCAAAGCGCTCGGGGTTGAGCTTTTCCTACGGGCGAGCTGGGAGCCGTCTGGGTGGAGTGAGCTGAGCTGAGCGTGATCCCCAGCAGCAGCAGGAGCAGCAGCAGCCGCCCGGGGAAGCTGCTATTGTTTGTTTCAGAGGGATCAGACCGCCTTTCTCTTTGGGAACCCGCTCCGCCACAGCTGTTGATTCGTAATTCGAGCGTCGCCGCAGCTAGCTCACCCAGCGGAGCTGAATGCAGTTTTTTTTTTGACTGCCATCCTGGTGTCAGTTTAAAGAGTGTTTTAATGAAGACAGATGGAGGATGTTGGATCATTACTTTAAGACGTGGCAGATAACAGACTGAGCCTGTTTCCCAGCAATTACAGCTAATTGCATTGGCACATTGGAGTGTAGGGGTGGGAACGCAGAGTTTCATGGGTTTCTGTATATATAGATTGGAACCGCACCAGAGAATAGCTATAGGGCTGGCTCACCTCATCCAGGATACCTCTTCTTGTATGGAAAAGGCAGGAAGGCTTCAGAGATACTTTCAAACTCTTTGCACCTGAGTCGGTAGATTTAAACCAGAGGCTACACTACTTTTGTAAACCCTGATGCCAGGAGTGACCACTTACAGTGCCTTAAACTTATTCCAGGTATTAATTCTGCCAAATCTGATTTCAGTCCTGAAAAAAGCGTAGTTTCTGGATTCAAAACACACATTTTGGTTGTCAACCCTGCAGCTCACGTTCTGTGTTTGCAAAGCAGGGAGTGGTACAAAACATGCTATTCCCTGTTTTGCTCTTGAGGTATTCAAACACGAGAGGATGTAAGGAGGGGTGTAGAAATGCAAATGTATTTCAGCAGTGAAAGATTATTAGTACTAATTACTTAGGCATTAGGCTGAAATTTTTATGTCTGCTTTTGGTAGGGACAGGCAAATGCATTGTTCTCTTTGGAACCAAAATTTGACAAATTTGACTGAAACAGTACAGCTGTAGTTCAGAGGGGCTCCTTGGCAAGCACGCCTCTGTGTGGCACATGGCAAGGCCAGTTTGTGCCCGGTGTGCCAGGCCTTTACACTGCTCTTACCAGAGCCTGGGCAAGCACTGCACTGTGATATTCTTCTTTTGCAATACCTGTGAGTGAATGTGACTGTCCAGCATATGACATGTGGCAACAAAGGCATGGATGAAACATGAGGAGGCTGAGGACCTGATGTATTTTAAATCCTCAGTATTTTCTCAGATGTGCCTCTAAATCCAGTGTAAAGTGATACATGTTCAAAATTTGGGGACTGAGATCTCGTATTTAACATCATTACTCCACCAAGAGCAATGAGCAGTGAGAACAAGTTTTCAACCTTTTTTGTCATAATGCTCAGTGCTTGGGACATATTTTTTCATATGTTGAGTTATTGGTTGGATATTTAGTACTTTAGCCTGAAAAATAATAGAACTCTAAGATCAGTGAGTATTCATGATCACTACATCATGTAAAAACAAATTTTAAAAAACCCAAACTTTGGTGCAAAAACTGACCTGATCTGAAAAGGTGAGTGGAGGCACGATATGCTTTCTGAATTTGTACCTGCACAGGATTGGTTTTTGTGTGTATACATACATAGGATATTTGGTGGTAAAACTGACTGGAGAAATCTTATTCTTCTGACTAATTCCCCTCATTTCTGGGTGTTTGCTTCTCATACGACAGCACAATTCACTGCCCCCTCAGATCTGATATGACCACTGCCTGGGCAGGAATTTCAGTCTGTACTGAACTGCACCCCATGATCTGGATTAAAATAACCCTTCCAAAAATGATTGTATTCAACATGGATCATTTAACAGAGTCTGGGAATGAAGTGATAGGAGCAGAGGCACCAAGTATATTCTATTTCATATTTATCATTGAATCATCATATAGCTTTGTCTAGAGAAACAGGGCCAAGAAATGAGACATGTTTTCCATCCACAACATCTGCTCGGTATTCATCCGGGTTGTGCCATGTCTTTTCTCATTTTGCCACTCAAGGCTGTGGTGGTGGGAAATGCCTCCCTCCTCCTCTAGTTCGCAGTACAGCCCTCAGTGAACCTTTGCACAGTCCACACGTTGTAGCTCATTGCAACTTACCCCTCGTGCAGGAGGAGCTTTGCAGTTGTGCCAACTCACTAAATTGTGGAATGATTTGGATCAGAAAGATCATCCTGTTCCAACTCCCCTGCCATGGGCAGGAACACCTTTCACTGGACCAGGTTGCTCAGAGCCCCATCCAGCCTGGCCTTGGGCATTTCCAGGGATGGGGCTTCCACAGCTTCTCTGGGCAGCCCATGCCAGTGTCTCACCATCCTCAGAGTAAAGAATTTCTTCCTAATATCTAATATAAGCCTAATCTCGTTCAGTTTGAAACCATTCACCCTTATCCTGGCATTACATGGCTTGCCAAAAGTATCTCTCAAGATCTCTTGTAGTCTAAATACTGAAATTAGCTCTAAAATCTCGTCAAAGCCTTCCCTTCTCCAGGCTAAACAGCCCCCACTCTCTCAGTCTGTCCTCACAGCAGAGATCCTCCATCCCTCTGACCATCTTTGTGTCCCTGCTCTGGGCTCACTCCAGCAGGTCCCTGTCCCTCCTGTGCAGGGACCCCAGCTCTGGATGCAGTGCTCCAGGTGGGTCTCAGCAGAGCAGAGCAGAGGGGCAGAATCCCCTCCCTGCCCTGCTGCCCACGGGGCTCTGGATGCAGCCCAGGACACGTTTGGCTCTCTGGGCTGGGAGTGCCATGGCCAGGGCATGTTGATCCACCACCACTCTCAATCCCCTCTCCTCTGGTCTGCTTTTAAACCATTCTCTTTGAGATTGTCTTGACCCACCTCTCTTCTGTCTCTCTTAAATAAGGCAGAATTTGGTTTGTAAGAAAACATCACTTCCCTCTTCAAGACCTGTCAAAGCAGCTTCTCATTGTGTATATTGGAATACCCAGAGCCCTTGATCAAAGTGTCAGTAGCCATAAAGCAGGTGAATTTTCTTTGCAGACGTGTAAGCAACAGATAGACAGTTCATAGAGCCCTGCAGGTACAAAAGTGTTCTATGGTGAGAAGGGATAAATTTATTTGTAGTTTATACCTCCAATTCCCTGTAAGTGAAGAACTAGAAATTTGAAATTTAAATAATTTTTGACATAGGTTCTGAAAACATGGGGAAGCAACATGTGTCCTGTTAAGCTGAGGGATTGGACCTGCATGAGTTCTCAAATACTCTGAGCCCCAGTTGATTATTGAATAGTGCAGAATGACTGGGGTAAAAAGAAATGAAGAAAATCCAAAAATAATCAAGTGGGAAATGAAACAACAACAACAACAAGTCCAGAAGGGCTGACACAGACTGTGGAAAGCAACTAGAGGAGACTGAAGCAGTGCTTCACTTTGCCTGACCATACCTGGTGCCAGGGAAAATTAACACAAACAGGAAATTGCCTTTTTTTCTGACTATAGAATGTGTTTTGTGTGTTTATGGGTTTTTAATTAATTCAGGAAAAGGAGGCTATGAAATTGTCCAAAATTTGAGAAGTACTTAATGCCACACAACAAACGGAACATGAGATAACTTTTTTCCCCCAGTAACTTTTTTTCCCTGGAAGCATAAAGAGAAATTAAAACTGTGATTAAAAATAGATGTGAGTGATAGGAAGTTGATGACCCATCATTGCAAGTTTGGAAGGGAAACTGAATCTCAGATTTAAAAATTAAGAAAATAAAGAAAACTAAACAGGGGCACAAATTTTGATTACAGGTGAAATCTGTGGGGGGAAAAATATCCTGAGGGAGGTTGTTGATGAATACAGGCTCAAAGATGTTGGACCATGCAGGTAGAATTGAGAGTCTAAAATAACCCAAGAAAAAAGACCTGGGGCTGAAAGGCAGGAAGAGCCAAGGTCAGCCAAGAGAGCACATCTGTCTGCACAAGCTGTGATAATTGAGATGAACGGGAGCAGTACCTGCTGCTCCACCAAAGGGGACAACTTCACCATTACTTGCTCGTGTTTCTTTTCACGCTGGCAGCTGGTGGTCAGTGAACTCTCAGGCTGAAAACAGACACCTGGAAGTGTGACAGTGTACTGTCACAGAGGGGGAGTGGGCAGGCAGCCTTGCACAGAAGCCACAGCCCTTGTGAGAGTGGCTTTCCTCTGTAAAGAAGTGTGGGGATTAGATGTGTGAGTCAATAACAAAGCAGTAAAGGAAGATATTTGCAATATTATGAAAATAAAGGGTACACCTCAATGCAATAGGGGTGTGGCTTGCCCTTAATGCCATCATCTGTGTGCCCATTGAATACTGACACATTTTCAAATTACATTGTGGTTTGGGCAAGTCAGGAACTGAGTTTTGCCTAGAGGATCAGGTCAGCTTGGGAAGGATTCATACATTACTCCTGGGATTTAACTAAGTGAGCAGGTATGCCAAGTCTGTGTGGTAGAAATGATGTACTGGAGAGATAATTGGTACAAATGGATGTGGCAAAGTTATCACCCACGTCTGCCCTAAAAGGTGAAATTTTGTGGGAATTGAAAGCCCATAAGGGTATGTGTGCTGGCCATGATGGTAACTTTAAATTTACTGCTGAATGAAGACTTTGAATGCATGCAATCCTGATTTAATGCACTGAGAAGCTGTAGGAACTACATGCTTTCCATATCAAAACACTGTATTGTTTCAGTCTTCTTGTCATGCTGCATTCCCACCAGAAACCAGGGTTCAAAGAATCACAGTAATTAGCAAAAGCCATGTGTCAGAGCTGAAGGAAGTTTCAGGTTTTTGTTTGGAAGATGTGAAAGTCTATTGTTTGTTTCGTGTTATTACTGCTGAGAGAAAGCTTATAACCACCTTCTCTTCTCTGCTCCCCCGAAGATATAAACATCCTTTTTTCACCCTCTGCTGAAATTGTATGCCTCGTCAATTGAGTACACAGCTGGGAGAGGTTTGGTAGCTGGGGATTGTTTTTCTAAAATATTTGTAAAATACATGAAGATCCAGGGTTCCTATGGGTCATGTAACCATCAATATGATGATTATAACCAGCTAACTTTATGCATCTTTGTGCTGACAGCGAGGAGTGACTTTTGTTTTTCTAAAATGTTTTGGAAATACAGCAAGTCCAGAGTTCATATGGATCATGTAATCATCAATATTTTCATTACAACTAATCAACCTTTTGCATCCTAGTGCTGCCAGGATTACCAGATTAGTGATTGTCAGATCTGTGGCTCCTGAGAAATCTGGTGCTTTAGGAAATCTTTACCTCTTCATGTGTGGGGAGTGTGTCTCACTATTCTCACAATCTTATGGGGAGCTCTCTGTCCTAGTTAGTAGGATTTTGTGAGACATAATGGTAATACTAAAATGTGGAAGAAATATGTTGACAGTGATTGACTGAGGTCAGGAATGGAAAGTAAGTTTGGTCAGCAGGGTCAAGAAAGATTTAGGTTGTGACATTGCATATTTTAACTTTAAGTGGTTTGGCTTCATGGGCATAGAAATTCTGGGGAGAGGTGATACCAAAGCTTTTGTCACGATGAGCAGAAACATTGGATGAGTGACTAGGGAAAGGACATCTTCCAAGTAGAGTGGGCACAGAGAGGCTCCCAAGCCCCTCACTGAATTCAGACTCATGCAACTGCAACTGCTAAATATAGCAGAAGTTTGACATATGCTAGGATTGTAGAGTTTTCCTTGAAGTTTACCTTTATTTTCTGCAAAGACATGAAGCCCAGGCTTGCACTGGTGCTGTTGTATCAGGCTTGCATTTGGGCAGTGGCAGAGGCTGTGTTCACATGTATGTTTCCAAATTATGACATATTTGCTATTCCTGTCTCCTTAGGCACCCTTGCTCTGCACAGATAGCATAGGATAAAGTGCAAAAGCTACATTCTGTCACCTAGAAAACTTGTTCTAGATAGAGTGTGACTCTCTCAAGTGTCTCAGTTTGCCTCACTGACCACTTAAGCAACTGGTGCAGTGCTCCTGCTGATTCAGGCTCCTGGTCACAAAGCAATGCCAACTTTCTCATGTTCTCAGATCCTCTAGGTTGTCAGCACCACTGTCACCTTCAAATCCTTTAAATAAACGTGTCTGATGATTGGGACACTGAAAATTTCACTACCAGACAGTTTTGATGTGATTTTTTTTTTTTAATGCTCAATTCCTCTACCTATCGGGATATATTCAAGTGTTTAAATGAAATTCTGGTGCCTGGTCTTAGCTTCTGGGCCAGGTAGTTAGCAGCCAGTGGGGGAGAAATTTTATTCTAGTCTGCCCCAAACATGCAGGATGACCAGCAATGGACAACAGTGTGAGCCAGCACATGTTGAGCAGAGGCGGATTTACAGGAAACCAGTGCTTCCCTCTGCTTCCTCCTCTTCAAGGAGGCTGGTCTTGCTCTGGGTAGACACACAGTTCCTCTGTACCTTAAGTACAAGCTCTGGGTGTGTATTTCTCATTTTCATGTAGCTCCAAAATAGTGGGAATGTCCTTTTAAATCTCTCCTCCACTGGCTCCTCCTTTGTGTCATGTCAGGAGATGAATTGATCAGCATGTCCAAGGTAATGTAGTCCACTGATGCAGTGCAACCTGAAAACCTAGGACTGTTTTGTATTTTAATGTGTTCTAGACGATAAACTGTGGCTGTTGGCCACAGTGCTTAGGAATTTGTTTCCCCCATTTATTTGACATAGAATTGTATGTATGTGCTGCTGTATGTGTTGTGAACTGCCTTCTCTTTTCTCTTGCAGAAGTTCCATGGAGTTGGACTAAAATAAAGTTTTGGGATGTCTCTATTTGGATTAAAATTTGGAAAAAAGAAATTGAAAGGTGAGTGCGGTCTGGTAATGCCATTGTCTTGGGAGCAAAGGAATGTAACACGTGCAAGTCCTTGAGCTCCTGTTTGGGAGCAAGTCTAGCCCAGAGCAGGTGGGGGAAGATACACTTCCTTTCCTTTTTCTGCATTTCACACTGCCTTGGAGGAGTGCTGTGGACTGGGAATGAGGGCACATCAGCAACAGGACCAGCTACAGAATTTGTGCACTGTCGTGACACATGACTGCCTTGGGGAAGTTGGGTTTTGGTGCTTTTTTTAATACAGGAATCCTTTGCGGGTGTGGGTGGATGAGCAATGCACAGTGCAAAGGTCTCATGCAGTCTTTGGATGATGAAATGTACTGGTGCATCTCAAATTCTGTGTTCAGTTTTGAGCCCCTCACAAGAAAGACTTTGAGGTGCTGGAGTGTGTCCAGAGAAGGGAGAAGAAGCTGGTGAAGGCTCTGGAGCACGAGTCTTATAAAGAGCAGCTGAGGGAGTGTTTAATCTGGAGAAAAGGAGACTCAGGGGAGACCTTATTGTTTTCTAAAACTACCTGAAAGGAAGGTGTAGTTAGGCAGGGGTCAGTCTCTTCTCCCGGCTAACAAGCAACAGGACAAGAAGAAATGGCCTTGATACACCAGGGGAAGTTTACGTTGGATATTAGGAAAAACTTCTTCACAGAAAGGATTGTCCAGCATCAGAACAGGCTGCCCATGGCAATGGTGGAGTCACCATATCTGGAGGTGTTTAACAGATATGTAGGTGTGGTATTTAGGGACATGGTTTAGTGATGTAAACAGTTGGATTTGCTGAACTTGGAGGTCTTTTCCAATCTAAACAATTACATTATTCTATTTCATGATGGCAAAGGCCTAGATATTCCCCCAATTCAGAAAGAGAGTAAATTAGAGACATGCACCCTGACAGCACACGTGTGTGCACCCAGTGTGAGCTCTCTGGTCAGGGATCCAGACCTGCAGACATGGTGAAGAGGGAAAGTCTCTAGCCTTTCCTTTCAGGGTGTTCCTCTCTGTATTTTATGAATGTGGAATTACTGCCCTACTTGTATTTTGACAACCTCTCTGAGCTCAGAGGACTGAACAGCTTTTTCCCAGGGGTTTATTTTTGCAATTGTGCTGCTATTTCCCCTTCCTGGACCAGGGCAGACTGTGAGCCCTGGTGTTGAGACAGGGGCATCCGTTTGCTTCTCCGGCAGTCCCAGGAGAGGAGGTTGTGATTTCTCCCAGGGAAGGATCTCTGCCAGCCCCAAATCTTTTTTGCCCCATCTTGGCTTTGCAGATGAGGGAGCACAGGTTTGTCTGTGAGCCACCGTCCACTCAGGGCACCCCCACTTGCAGAGCAATAGCTGTTCAGACTACCAAAAAGATTCTGTTGCTAAATTAGGAAAGTGTTGTGTTTTGCCTGGGCTGGAGTCTGGGTTTTATAAGGGAAGAGTTCAGCCCACCCACTCTCAACCAAGTATTCGAGAAACTCAGATCTTCCTAGATATAAACCCTAAATAGATATAGATATTTTATTGGGAAGAATAATTTCTTTTCACATCTGATCATCAGTTCAAAACCAATAAAGGCAAACTGGAAAAAGTTCAGAGGCTAAAGGAAGCAGAGGTGATCAGGGAATGAGGAGCTTCCATAACAGGAAGCTGAGAGTGTTTTCTCCTCCTCGTGTTTTTAATTATTTTGCCTTGCAGCCCCAAAGCTATGATTGTTCCTTGCAAACATTTAACTAGGTGTAAATGCCAGTGTTGAAGTGCTATTTTAATCCATGAGCTTATAAGTCTTTGTGTTTGTAGAGGTCCAGACGACTGTGCTGCCTGAGAGCAGGCAAGGCCCTCCCACAGGGAACATCACATGTGCTCATCTTGGAGAGGCAGTACTGCTCATGGAAAGACCAAATTTCTGTTCCAAAAACAAAGCTGGATGACGTTTAACCTTGCTGAAGAGCCATGCTCATGATATGACTTTTATTGGAGAGAATGGATTACCTCAGGCATCAGCTGCTGGACCTGGGATCAGGATTGCTCCCGTGAGATCCAGCCTTTCTTCCCAGCAAGGCATGGTTTCCACATGAGCTGAGGTGCAGGTGAAATATGATAGGTGTAGTTTAAGAGGACAGGTTACATGGTCTTAAGTTTCTTGGAGATAAGGCTCGGCTTTTTATAGTCTCAAGTTCTTTATAGAAGTTATCAGGAGTGTAACTAAAACGCAGCTCATGTTGACACACGGAGATGCCCAGAGGAAACCAGTTGCTGGATAAAGGTGGTGAAGCTGTTCCAGCTGAAGCAGGGGAGTAAGCCTCTTAGATAAGCAGCAGAGGTGTTCCTATGGAAAAGGTGCCTGAGATCTTTTACACTGAGGTTTAACCTACAGTGAACATGGGTGGAACAGAGAGGAACGGGGACACTTCTAGTTCATCGACTGTGGGGAAGGTTGGCTGATAATTGTGGAATATCTCTATTCACTAACTTCCTCCCATGGCAGTTTAGTTCAGCACTGGAGCTTCATACCCGAAGACAGGGATAGGCAGATACTGTCCATCAAAAAAATGGGAACAGAGAGCAGGGAGAATTCATCTACACAGATGGAAGAGTAATCATTGCTGCAGTTTCATCTCCATAAGCGCTGACTCAGGGCATTGAGAGAGGAGGGAGAAAGTTATAAATTGAGCTGGGGCTTTTGGAAAGCTCCACTGGGTTTTCCTTGTTGCTGCTCACCAAGGCAGCTGGGCTTGGAGCAGTCAGGCTCTGGGCAGAGCTTGGCAGCTCCTGAAGAAGGCAGCCCATGACTGGCACGATGACATCGAGCTCAGCTGCCTTCTGGGATCCCCATTCTGGTCCCATAGGAAATGTCTTAGCACAATAGACATTGAGTATGAAAAATGTATTTATTTTTACATAATTTCCCATGAGGGAAATAACCGTGAATTGAAAAACTTTTCAAAGTTCTTTCCGGAGCTGTATTTATTTTTATGATTTTTTTGCATCACTTTCTATCACTATGCATTGCTGTTATTAACAACATGTGCAATTGTGTTAAGCTGTGGTATTTACTAGCATGTCTAGGAGATACTGTTTTCTAGTAAAGGAAATTATATGTGCCAGCCAGTCACTGTCAGACTAGTTTTCAAAATAAAAACAAAATACTATTTCAGCTGCTTTTCTTTTTTGCATGCTAATATTAGTCAAAATATTGTGAACTACTATCAGAAATAAAACCAGGACACAGAGTGATATAAAATTCTAAACCAACGGGGGGAGGATGGGAATCAGTTTTTCAAAATGAAGAAAGGAAAATTTCTACTGCTAATATATTTGAAAAATGTATATTTCATTCTGAAGTGGTCTGAAACAAGTATGAAAAGATGTAGATGCTTCTTGAGAATTAATTTGTTGCCAGGCATTTTTGAGACATGATGAACCCTCACCTGTGCCCAGAGCCAGGGCAGGTGGCTGAGACATTGCAGGAGTAGGAAAGGAAGGGAAACCAGGACTGGTGTTATTGCAGGAGGTGGGAAGAGAGATGAGTCAGCCTATGTCCCTTCCTAGAAAAACCTAAACGGGAATATAAATGGGTTTAAGGTTATCCAACACTTCTTCCACCTGTATCCCAAGAGTGCTATTGACAAGTGTTGCACACACTGGGCAAATCTGGGGCAACCTTTTTGAGCTGTCTTTTCTTCTTTTCTCTTATCTTATGGTGATAATATAAAATGCTGCGTTTAGAAAAGGGCAGGGTCTACCACTGAACTTCATATTGATATTAAAAATTTACTAGACCTGAGGCAGAAATATTTCCAGTTCACCATCAGGGTTTTTTATTTCAGCCCTTTCGTCTGTTGCATGAAAATGGAGGAGGTCAGTACATCACCAAAGTGGGCCCTCTGTTAGTGATTCCAGTAGCAAAATAATTTGGCTTTCTATACCAGGGATATATGGAATGTTGTACCTGTGTGAGAAATTCCACTATATGTGGTGTTTGTTTGATGCTTAGCAGGAGGTTGAGCTCAATACCAATCACCAAAGACACAGTCCATGACCACAAAAGTGTATTTCTTGCATTTTATCTCTTCAGGAGGAAGGAGGGTTCTTGTTTTTTTCAGGCCGAAAGACATAATAAATATATTTATTTAATAACAGAGGGACAGGAAGGATGAAAGAGGGCTATATACCCATTGTTGATGGTGTCCCTGAAAGGTCATGATGCATGCCTTTTCTTAATTAAATGCCTCAGAGTCAGCATAGTCTACTCCACTTCTGAGATGAAAATGCATGTTATTGCCAGCATAAATCCTCTCCAGCCAGGGCAGCCAGAGAGAGGGGGCACCTGCACATTAAAAATCTGTGGATTTGTAGCATGGAGTCCAGGAGAGCCCCTCCTACGAGTCAGTAAAAAACCACATTTGTTTGCCAGGCAGCTGAACATGTTCGTGCTCTGAGCTGGGCTTGGCTCTGACCTCCCTCTCCCGGTTTCCATCCCACTGGTTTCTCACTGCTGCTGCTGCCCCAGCCACGCTCGCTGAACCCTGCCAGGCTCTGGCTGCAGTTCAGGGCAGGGATGGGCTTTGGTTTCGTGCTGCAGAGCAGCAGGTGTGCAGCACTGCTCAGGTTACAGCATGAGGGTGACACTCAGGTGGTGAGGGTCTGAAAAATGTCCCAGACTGGCTGTGAAATATAGATATTTAACTACTGTGACCCTCAGACCTGCCATGCCGCTCTTTGCTTCACCCATGCATCCCCTGATCCGTGTGAGATGATGAACCTTTTGTAAAGATCCCTGGCTTTGGTTTTGGATGAAGTTCATTTGTTGCCACTCTGATCCTAGCAATGCACCTCTGTGTTAAGAATGTGAAATTCTGTGGTATCAGTGCTGTAAGAAATAACCCCATTCTCTTTACCCCAGTGACAAGGACTTTATCCAGATACAGCACTTGCAAATCAAGACACTTGTTGCATGGTTCTTTAACCCCAAATGATTGCAAAAAGGGGCAAATATTGCTTCAAGGTGCAAGGAGATTTTAACTACTGGCTTGTACAATAACCTCCTAGGAGAAAAAGATTTTGGTTGCCTAATATAGTTTATGATTGCTTGCCCTCTGCCATGGAGTAACCTTTCAATGGAGACTGTAATTCTCAGGTTTTTGAGGGGAGGATAGAGGTACTGACTCACCATGGCAGTTTTCAGTCGTTTGTGCAAGAAGAGTTCAGCAAAGACCAGAAAACATGGCCAGGATTTGTCTGCCTGTTAAGAGATGGCTGATCTCCTGGATCCTGGGTGTGAGGTGGCCATAGTTGAGAGGTGATACCAAAAGCTATGCTACACAGTGGTGATAAGGTGCCCCAAAGTAGGGACAACAGAAGTTTTGAGGGAGATGGGAGCAGGAGGTAGCAGGAGACACATCATGAGGTGTGTGACTAGAGGGGGTCTTCTGAGACTGCTTATAGCCTGTTACAGAAGAGACCTGAATTACAGTCCCAGTAGGGTTAGTTCCCTTGGAACCAGAACAATGTGTTACAGCTTTCACAACTTGGTAAGGATAATAGCTTTGCTAAGAACCACTCTGTAAGGGAAGCCGAGGAGATGAGTCCAACTCCTGGATGCCACTCTTTGTAGCTGGTCCAGGGCAGAGTTTTTGCTCTTGAGGTCACTTGTTTAAAGGGTGGAGAAGAGATTATTATTTTTACAGAGTTTATGCTGTCTCTGTTCTGTTGTCAGGGTTAGTTACGCAGGCACTCCCCTAATTGGGCTGTGTTCATTTCGTGCATGAAGTATCAGTGCCTAGTTTGTATTGGACTTGGCAAAACCAGGCAGATCTTAACTTCCCATTTCTTGGAGCCACAAGACCCAGTATCTACAGAACTTTTCCAATACCCTGTTGAAAACACTTCTCTTGGCATGTGTTCCTTAGCATAAACCAGAAACAAATTTCCAGGCTGTCTGACCAGATCTTGAATCTAACCTTTTGCAGGACTTTTCCATGCAGCAGTCCTAAAGCAAGAAGGCTGGTGGGCTGGCCAGTTACATTTATAGCTGATTTTTTGGCATGGGTTTAATTTTATTAAATACAGATGTTATTCTGAGGTTTAGCTTCTAAAACTGTCTGCCTGAGAAAACAGGCACTTTCCCAGTGACTTGGTCTCAGTGGTTAGACCAAGAACTGGGCACTAAGCCATATTTATGTACACCGAGTTTCCACTGATGAATAATTTAAAATAGTTTTCAGTGGCAGTGAAATGATAACTTGGAGTACAAATACCATTCCTTCTTTCCAGTGAATGCAATTTGCAGAAGCAGAACATTTGATTTACTTAGAGATATATTAAAAAGTTTCAAGAAATGAAAAACTTCTCATCTGATATCCGTACAGCTTCCCCCTCCCTTTTTCCTCATTGCTTTCAGAATCAACAGGGCATGATAAGACATGCACGCTTGGATCTACAGCCAAAAAACCCTGAGTTATGGTTTCCAGGCAAAGCTGGTGTAATGCTTGACTATTCCTAATTTCTTGTTTATTGTCATCGTCCAAGAGTCTTCATTTCTGTCCAGACTGTTCCAGAAACAAATGAGAGTTGCATGGTCTATGATGATTGAGAACTGCTGGATTAGGAGGCACAGCAGCAGGACCTCACAGTCCTCAGCTGGTAAAAGCCACTGAGGCAGTGCTGCCCTGTGCTTGTGGTCAGAGTGGTTCTCCTTTGGTATAGTCAAAGGACAGGAAGTTCTCTTCACTGATGCTGTGGGATGAGGCTCCCTGTGAAATTTATTGTGTTTTTTCTTGATTTAGCCAAAGGTATTGGCTATAACCCAGTAGGAGAAATTAAATTCTCGCCAGTAGAAGTTAGCCTTGTGTTTTGGCCTTAGGGACACCGCCTCTGAAAGAGATGGGTGGCTGTGGCAGACAAAGGCTCCATTCAGTTTTGAACCAGGTTCACAGTTACCTGGGACCTTAAGGAAGGGTTATCACAGCAAACCTGCCCTTAGGTGCCATATGGGAGTGCAGTGCCTTGATTCTCATTTCTGTTCTGTTTCATGTGCCACTGCCTCATGTTTCTGTGCCATCCCAGAGTCATCTTCTGTCATTAATGTTTCTCGAATAACAGCCATTTGGAGAGTGCATCTCTCACTGCTATGAGAGGCTCCTTTCCTCACTGGGTTACATACATTTGTCAGCTTTATTTTAAGAGCATTTGAGACTCTTGAGTTCAAGTCTATGTGTCAAATGCCTCCTCCCTGTCTGCAAAGACCCTGGGGGAAACCTGAGTAAGAGGATGGCTTCTTGCTCCCACAGTGTGCCCTGGGAAGACCAAAGGAACTCAGGGCGTGTTCAACTTTTGCCTGCAGCACTTGGATTTCCGTTTCTGCATACAAAACAGAAAGCCACTGAGGACTTCAGAAGCTGCTGTGTGACACTGAGGCTCTCTAAAGCTTTGTCATCTATTCCTATTTACATTAACACCATTTATCTCTTCTGTGGCATTTCTCCCAGGACTAGACTTTGAGCCCCTGAGGAGGGGATAAGGATAGCACTTACTGTATGGCAGGAAACAGGCAAGTGTTGGGAAGTTCTGTTTTTCACAAATAGCTTTATCTTTCATCAGCTCTGAGAATACCGGTTGCTCTCAGGAAAATTCCTGAAGAAGCACACAACACAATAGTTGAAGCCCAGCAAGCCTGGACCTCTTGAGCTCTGCTTCTGTTTTCCTCTTTCCACACCAGATAAGTGACTCTGATCTCTTGGTACATTGTTCTCCCCATTGTGAAGATAAGAAAAATTTGTCTGAGGAAAGCAGTGAAGGATTAAGCACTTTGAGGGTATTGAATGAAGCTGCTGTGGTTGATCTGAATCGTCCATTTAGGGCAGAGGGCAGCTGATTTCAAAATGACTGATACTGTTAGATGAGCCTGAAAAACGAGAAAAGCACATTTGCCTGCTAACATAGTTTTACATTAGTGATTAGAGGGCTTGATGAAAATAGCCTACAGACAGAGACCGAAAAATGGTGATCTGAAAAAGGGCTTAAAAATTAGGGATGCTCTGTATTTACAGGGTCATTGAAGGAAAAGGAGGAAGGCTAGCACTTCAATGCTCTGAACAGCTTAGACGCTTGCTAATGCAAGAGTGAACAAACAGGAAGAACTGGGTATCTTAACACATCATTTAATAGGTGTAGCAGACATGTGCTGTGATAACTGATGAGGCTGAATATTGATGGAAAAGAATAAAACTAACTCTGCATTGTTAACAGAAGTTTTCCTTTTATGACTGAGTGGTCTAAAAGGCAGCTTAAAGAAAGAGATGAGCATATTGCAGATCTCTTCGTAATGCTGCAAGGCAATGAGCACAAGCATAGCAAACCAAGAAGGGAAATCTTTTGTGGGAAAAAAAGAAAGTTTTCTGAGAGGCAGGACATGGTGGTAAATGAAGAATTCTTTCTGAGCAGAGGCAGAGTTGGAGAGAAATGTAGAGGAACACGACCTATTCAGCTGGCTCAGAGTTTTGGTGCAGAGGTGAGTAATTTTTTGGAGAGGAGAGGAGGTTATTTCAGAAACGATTCCCTCCTAAAGGGAGGGAATGGGAGGAGCTGGCTGGTCCTCTGAAAGCTGAGGGAGTGTATTCAGGAGTAGTTATGAAATGATGCTATGATACTTAGGAAAAATTGACAGTATCAAATTGTTTAACATTGACTTCAAGAAGGAAATCTTCAATAAATATGAAGGACTAATAGCTGAGACTTCATGGGAAGGAATCCTGGGGTGCACGGAGAATTAGACAGGGTTGTTGTTTCCTTAAATAATTCATATTAAGGGGACATATATTATTAATTGATATTAAGGACACATATATTATTAATTGATATTAAGGGCACATGTATAAGTTACCACCTTTCAGAGAAAGGCTCAGGAGGATGAGTGAAATGGTGAAATCAGAAGCTCCCCATTTGCTTCAGTCAAAGGAAGGATGCCTCTAGAAGGTGCAAAACAGTTTGTTTTATCCAGCATAAACAGTGTGGCAAAGGCTCAAAGTGAGAAAAGGATATCAAGGACAATATAAAGGGCAATAAAAGTTATTCTGTAAGAGTTAGGGTCTCTCGGGAGGCTCAGTGGAAAAAGCCTTAGCAAATAAAGCTAAGAAATCAGAGAAGTTTTGTTGTGGTGGTTTGGGGGGTTTTTGATTTTTTTTTTCCCCCTCTAGACATCTAACATAATACTTGCCAAAAGCAGAGGAGAAAGGGGTAGGTTTTGGGCTGGAATAGAGAGAGAATGGTTGACTGGGTAAGGTAAAGCATGCCCTGGAGCAGCTCTGCCTTTGAGAGTGTGGCTCACAGGCAGGCAAAGTTCAGAAGACTGGGAAGAAAGCAAGCACAGCATCTGTCTTGAAACAGGGAAAAAAGAAAAGCTGAGCAATTATAGATGTATTGGCTTCACTTGAGTAAAGGTTAAAACAATACAGAAAACTGCTTCAAAGTAACTACGAGTATGTGTGTGGGGAAGAGATGATTAATAGTCAGCGGTCATGAAAAACTGCATCAAACCAAAACTAATTCTGTTTTAGTGGTAGCTGGAGGGCTATTGAAAAAGACTGAGATAGTTGCCATGTATCTTGACTGTCACTTGTGGCATTTTTTACAAGTAAACTGGAGATACATGCTTGAGATAAAGTCACAAAACCGTGAGTGCCAGATTGTAAAAAAAAAAAAAAAAAAGACATTAACAATAGATATTGATGACTGATTAGGAAACTTGAAAGATTCATCAGGGGTATATCCCATCCTGAGTCTGGTATTCAATATTTACTTCTACATCTTGGCTGACAGAATAAAGAACACACTTGGTACATCTGTGAATGGCACCATGCTGGCAGAAGCTACACGCACACTGAAAGATAGGATTGGAATTGACTAGTTAGAGAAATAGTCTGAAAGAATTTGGATGGAGTTCAGCAAGGACAAATGAAAGATTTGCATTGCTTGATGAGGCATCTGGCTCTGCCAGAAAGGATCTGCCAAAATGGATCAAATTCTGGGAAGCCTCTGTGTGCTGGTGGTGCATAAGGATATTACTTTAAATTACTCCTGGATGAATTCTTATGTATGATATGCAATGTCTGCAAGGAAAGTTGCATGTCCCTTGTGCCCTGGTCAGCTTTGGTAAAGCCTCAGCTGCAAACCATGGCCCGTTTTGGGCATTCATCCATAATGGGCTGAACTAGCTGGGAAGCCCACTGGAGAGCACCAAGAGTGATGCTCCTACTCATGGATTAATGCATAAGAAGTGACTGAAGAAACAGGAGCTGCTTACCCTTGGGAAGGCTGGAGTAAGTCATAACAGCCCTCAGAATGTAGTGAACTTGGAATCAGAATCATAGAATCCCTGCACAGAGCAGCCCCAAGAACCACACCTCGTGCCTGAGAACTCTGTCAGGCTTGCTGCTGTGACCACTTCCCTGGGGAGCTGTTCCAGCACCCAACCAACCCCTGGGTGAAGAACCTTTTTCTGATATCTAACCTAAACTTCCCCTGACACAACCTCAGGCCATTCCCTCAGGTCCTGTCACTGGGCACCCAGAGGGGAGATCAGTGCCTGCCCTTCTGCTTCCCCTCCCAAGGAAGTTGTAGACAGGGACGGGGTCTCCCCTCAGTCTACTCCTCTCCAGGCTGGACAGATCTAGTGACCTGGGTGTTCGTCATATAGCTTCCCCTCCAGTCCCTTCACCATGCACATGACCCTCCTTTGGTCTCTTTCTAATAGCTTTTATACCTTTTGTATTCTGTGGTGCCCAAAGCTGGACACAGGACTCGACGTGAGGCTGCACCAGTGCAGAGCAGAGCGGGACAATCCCCTCCCTCAACTCTCTGTACTCTGCATCCTTGGCAAGTAGGACAAGGAACTTAGAGGAAGCAGAAGACCACCTTTGACCCTCCTGAGAGAAAACAAAACTTCTTGAAATTGAAGCAATGAGTTTTATGTTAGATAATGTAGGGAAAAAACTGCCCTAGGTGAAGAAAACTTCAGTCCTGGAATAGGTAATTGAAGAACAAGTGTCACTGGAACTTTCTGTCGTTTCTGGGGGAGAGAGGCAAGACCCTGCCTAGAGGTAAAGGACAGATTTGATGACGTTTTGATATCATTTCAGTAATTTTTGATTTCATGAGAGCTGTGGTGATGGTGTCCCATCAGTGGGATGATGCTCGGAAATGCACCTGTACTGGAAGAAAGGCACCAGCTGTAGGCTGATGGCAACAGCTCCAGAGACTTCAGGAGGAAGAGAAGGAGCAGGACAGGAGGAATGAGCTTCACTAGTTAAGTGGGAACTCCTACCCAGAAGGTGAACAACCTGACCAGGCCCTAGCATTGCAGTGAGTGGTGGGTAGAGGAGATTTGTTAGGTGGTGTTAAGAGTGCCGTGGTTGCAGTCCACAGTGCAGCTCCATCAGTGTCACCAGCACCCCAGGTCCCTGACATGGGGCTGTTGGCACAGGGCTCTGATTCACTGTGCCATTCCTTTCTAGCAGCTCTGCTTGCACTTTCTGATGCTTCATTCACATCTGTATAGACTCTGCTTACCCTCGAGCATGATTGATGTGTTTCCTTTTCTTTGCAGAGGAAGAGAGACAACTTCAAGCAAACAACCGTGATTTTAATCTGCAGTTTGAATATGCTGTAAGTAACCAGAGTATGTTGTTTCATACAGATGTAGTCACAGATGTAGCTGCATCTGCTTCATATCTCAAGTGCTGTTTCAAAGGGGTGAACAGAGCTGCATGCCAGCTACAGCTCTGCAAACCAGGCAAACACAAGCCAGATGAACCATCAGAGGTGCATTGCTGCTGAGTCAGCCTGAAAAATGGGCAGTTGATGGAGATCCGATTCTGGAAAAGCATGACACAGTGACTTTGCACACTTCCAGAAAATTATTTGTGAGTCAAAGCGTTTGCAGGATCAGGCTCCAAGGCCTTTCAAGAATAGAACCTGGGAGGAGTTTTCTTTGGAAATTTGTCTCCATTTTAAGTAAAACATGAAAGGAAATGTGTCAGTTCCTCAGCTTTTGCAGTGAAATCATCTATGTCAGGAAGGGTTTGAATCTGGCCCTTGTGGCTTTCTGCCAGCTTTTCTGCCAGATTCCTAACAGCCCACTTAGATTCACTTTGTGCCATGAAATCTGTGGTTCCAAAGTGCGCCCCCCACACGAGCTGGCTTTGTCCCAGGTCTGCCAGGCTAATTCGCCAGGGAGCCCCTTGGCAACTTGATTTCCAAAGCCTGTGGACCATTTTCTGATGCTGTGTGCAGAGGAGGGCTAGCTCAGCCACTAGATCTGTCCTGCCAGCCTGCAGGGACATCTCTTCTGTGAGGCCGTCCTGAAGCTGCATTCTTTCAAAGTGTTTGCAGGTGCCAGTTATTACTGAAGTGAATTTTGTGAATTTTTGTCCTTTGAATATCTGAATTCCAGTGGTGAAATTAATCATTCAGTTACTCGGAAGGTCCTTTGAATAATGTTTTGGTTTAGGAACATCACAAGTATTTTCTTGGCAAGAGCTGAAAAAACTAAGAATTTTAGAACACACTAATTTCTTGTGATGGGGACAGTCTGACTTGCCAGCAGGTTTGACTAATGGCAACATGGTGGTTTTCAGTGGTTGCTTTTCATCCACAAACTACACAACATTGGTTAGAGTCCCAGGGTCCAGAGTTGCTGTAATGTGTCCTGAATATGAAATACGTGGAAGTATATATATGTGAAGTACTATGCAGCATGAATATCTTATCAAGACTGGTGATTTGAGACTTGGGAAGTGAACTTGATTTGCACACAACTTGTCAGTAGTGTGCTGGGGTGGGTATTGACACTACACATGGTTTTGTCATCTTCCACTGAATGATCACTGTGTGCAGTAGTGGGACAGGAAAGTAGGAGGGAGACAGGCAGTTATGTCAGGGTAGAGGAAAAGAGCAACTCTTCTGGTTCCAAGCCTAATTCTGTGAAAAGCCATTCAGAAAAATGGTTTTGCATGATACTGCTTCCCAGCTGATTGCTTGATTGTGCCCAAGGATTTGCAACTAGCCACAATTAAGTAGACAACTTTGAGAACACTTCAGAATTTCCATAATTAGGTGATAAAGTGAAAGCAGCCAAAAAGCCAGCTCATTATAATGTGTTAAGACTTGGCAGTGAGTTTTGGTAATCATGCCTCTCATTTTAGTCAGCTATGGCTCATGATTTCTGGAGTCCCGTGTAAACTGAGGCTTAGGAAATCCAGAAAACTGCCCAAAAAGAGACAAGCCTTGAAGTGGTGAGTGGATGGTGAGGTACTAACAGACTTCTGGTGGTGATGCAAGAACTGCCCTAACTGTACAGGGCTGCACATCGTTTCCTGGGCTGCTTATTTCCAATAAGTCCTCACAAAATTCAATTTATTTACTCCACATTACCTTGGTGTATGAAGAGAACAAATCTAGCTCATTAATTACTGCAGATCCCATGCTGTAGATTGCTGATGAATGTGGAAAGGACAAAAAGGGAGACAGTCTCCTGGCATCCTTCCCTAACATATCCATGATGCTCCTGAAAAGTTAGCTCTTCCAGGTAAGGGTTAAATTTGGGTACTTTCCTCACCTTCAGATTTGTCTCATCATGTTGTGGTCGCACTGCTAAGCAGGTGTGGTTCAGGGGGAAAGGACCACTAAGGAAACCCACCAATATAACAAAGCTTTAAAAGTATTTTAGATAGTGAAAGTCACAGGAGTGAGGTTCAGATTTCTTGCTATTGTAAGGGCACTTTAGCCATAAACCTATAGAACAGGTTCTTGTAACAAAGCTAGGTGAGGTGGTAAATGTTTCTTTAGGGTGAGGCAGTTGCTGAGAAAGGCCAATAAGGAAAAAGAAAGGGAAATGCAAACCTAGGTGTTGTGTATTGACTTACTGCTGAGGCCAGGCTGTATGTCCCACCTGGTGTGAAGATTTGAGCCTTTCACTAAGTGGACAGTTTCTATTATGTAGGCAGAGATCAAAGGTACAGAGGGATTTCGTCCTTTATCACAGAGAGAACAGGGAAGTGAGAAAGTACAACCAGAGGTGGGTAGTTGTCCCTGAATATTCTTATTCCTGGTGGGACTTTGTCCCTTGCCTGTACAAAGTCTCCGGGATATCTGTGAAGGGAGAAGAAACGAGCTGATAAAGACTTGAAAAACTCTATTATCTGTGGAGTCAGCTCTGCCAGCTGCTGGAAGGTGGCCCTCCTGGTATGAAGCAAGACTCCAGAATTGCTCAAACCAGCTTTGCAGGAACCTGATGCTGCAGCAGGGAAAGCCATGTCTGCCAGTGCGTGCAAGGGCATGTCCACCTCCATCACACTACAACTTGCAGGAGACTTCAGATGGCAAATTCCCTCCCACAGCTGCCAGAAAATACAGGAGATGCTAAACTGCAGTGTGTCCCTGCCTGCCACACTTCTCCGGCCTTGAGGCCTCAGTAGTTGAGCAGAAGGGTTAGAAAAATTAAACAAACTTTACAACAAAGTGCTCTGCAGTTCACTGGAAGGGCTGAGTGTGAAGGTATGTACACTACCCACTAGCTCACAAAATCAGTTGGGAATTACTTAGAAACCAAGTGTGAATGACTGGCGTGAAAAGGCACTTAGAGTAGCAGAGAAAAGGGCTCAATATAGGTCAAAAATGAAAATGAAAAAATGAAAAGTCAAGTCCTAATCCTGTGTGTATTCACAATGCAGAAAGAAAGATCCTTCCTGAATTCAGAAAGAGGTTTGTGTGTGTGAAGACTGAAATAAAGTGGGAAACAGGGTGGCAGATGTGGTATAGCAAGATTTAAGGACTTAAATTAACTTAATCAGTCTTCACTGTCCCCAGCACAGCTACAGAGGGGACAGCCTCTGTGTGTCCACCACGATAGGCTATTCATCAACACTCTGGAGGGGAAAATCTCTTCTGAAGGCTTTTAATGTTTGCTCTGATCCTAGTTCCCTTTTTAATTCTTTGCTTTCACACTGGAATTTAGCACAGCTGCACTGGGACGTCATGAAGGGCTGCGAAAACAACTTTGAAACTGGCTTTAAGACAATAGGAAAGGAAATGCAAGGCCTATGAGTCAATGACAAATTTCATCTTGGATTAGGACCCAGGGTCAAACCAGCATTCTTTCATCAGGACCAGCAGCAAGGGGGCTGCTTGGACTTGGTCACCTCATGAAGTCTCTAGTGAAATAGGAGGGATGTATATAACTTCCTATAGCCAATATACATTGCCCTGGGCTGGATCAGCCAGCTGGGTTCTTGTCTCTTAGAAATTTAACTGGAGAGCAGGGAGCTCTGGCAGTGGCTCAGACTCTTCTCCACCTCCTCTGCATGCACGCTGTGATCTCAGAAGGCTGCCTGGTGGGTGATCCTCAAGGACCTTATCAGGGTGGTCAGGGCTGTGGCACCAGCTGCCCTCTCTTCCTGTCTCAGCCTGCAAATGTTCCCAAGTGTCCCTCATGCTCAAGACTGAAGGGAGTATGGTATGATGAAGTGAAAAGTGGTTTCAGTAGTCCCTGAGGGAATAGCTACAGCAGCAATACCCTTCTGCTGCTCCTTCTGCATTTAGTAAGGTGTAAGTTGGATTGATCCAAAGAGCAGCTGAGGCACTGCTAGGGAGCAGAGCAGGGCTGTACTGCGAGAGGGGGCAAGCTGGAAGTGGAGGTGATCCCAGCTCAGGCAGAGCTCTCACTGACCAGGGTGCAGTCCTGCAGCCTCTGGCTGGCAGGGACAGGGCAGGATGCTGGTGATGGGTCCATCCTGACCATTCCAGATAAGGTGAGGTGATGAACCAAGTCCAGGGCCCTCCTAGGGAGTCCAGGCAGAAGTGGGGAGAGACAGGGCTGAAGACAAATCCACACCAGAGGCCCAAGGTCCATCAAGGAAGTAGAGCTGGATAGATATATCTGGGAAAGTAGGATAGATGGCAGTCTGGAGATAGGGACTTCTACAACATAGCTGAGGTGAGGAGGATAGAAGGCTGATGGCTGAGCTTAAGTGAACTCCTGAGCTCTGGACAGGGTTGGTGGATGGAGACTACAGGTGAGGTCAAGGCCCTCAAGGCACATTAGGCACCTGAGAAGCGCATAAAGATTGACTCCTAAAGATATCCTACAGATAGACTCCTTTGGATCAAGTCCTCCACTCCTCATGAGATTAAGTCTCATGGAGAGAATACTCCTACCACACTGGTTGGGAGTCTTGCTGTGTGAGACTACAATGAAAACAAACAGGAGGTTTGGAGTTTTCTCCTTCACACCACTGAGCTGTGCTCTGCCCTCACCTTCTTTCCTCCTTCCTGCCTGGCAGCAGCTTCAGGTACTGAGCCAAGCCAGAGGAGAGCACAGAGCTGTCGAAGGGGGTGACTAGGAGACAAGACCTTTGGGTGTTGTGCTTGGCTTGTCTGTGAGCAATGTCATGAGGTTGTCAAGCCATGCCAGCCCTGTGCTCTCCTTTGCACCACCATGACAAGGACACTCACCACACTGATGATTAACTTCTCAGTAATGGGGTGACACCAGACTGAAGGAACAGCATAGGAAAACACAACCAGTGGCCACGGTCTCCTGCAGATTTTCCTGGCATACCCAACATGTGATGAGAACTCACTTCATTAGTGCTGTCAAGAGAGGGTCAAGGGGTTGCATATGTAAGACATTCCTGTATTTTTTCTGTTTAAAAGAAAGAAAAATGGGAGGGAAAAAAAAAAGGGAAGGAAAGAGAACTGTACTTTGGAAATTGACGTTTTTATTTTTGGTGTTTAGCCAGTCTGTTACTTCTGGGAATTTACTTTTTTACAGGGACTTTTACAGGGACCAGATTAACACTACTACATCATTCTGGCCTTTATCAGTCTTTTGTTGAGCTTGGGCTGCTACCTGCCATCAGGAATAATTCAGTGAACTTGCAAGTCTTAAAACTGATCTGGTCTGATTGTTGTGTACTCCCTGTGAAAACAAAGCCTTGGTGGCAGCATATGTGCTGTTACATGAGTTTATTAAAAATTTTCACGAGCACATTCACAGCCCTTTTGGTCACATTTCTGCTTATGGCTTCCGTGTGCTTTCCAATGGCACTGCTGCAGTTAAACAGAATGCCATGGAATTGCACTTCTGCCACCTCCTTGGCAAGGCTTTACCAAAACACCTGGGAAAGACATTTCTGCTGCTCAGCTGTTCCATTGGTCTGTGCTACACAGGTACCAGGGAAATTGCCAAGTGTTGTGGCACAACACCTCCCTGCAGGGTCACCAAAGTCTTGCTAAAATTTACACGTTTAGGTAGTCCAGATGCTGGGAACTATTATGTCACTGAGCCAGGGGTATAAATACAGAAAGCCAATACCTTGCCATACACTGTAGCCCCTGTAATCTAGCCACAAAAGGTAATCTAGCCACAAAAAATAATCGAGCCACAAAAGCATAAGCGTCGCTTATTTCCAGTGACTTTTATGGCAAGGAGATGATTTGTTTGCTCAGCGATCTAAGGTAGGAGCCATCTGCTGAGTTTTGCTTGCTGTCGGACGTCACAGGCGGGCTTCTGAAAACACCCCCAAAGTAACAGCTCATCCGCCAGATCTGGACTTGTGTAACTGTGGAGAGATGAGCACTATTCTTAGGGACAGCATTTTGGTGGAGTCACACCTCCAGGAGGTGTGAATCTAGCCCCTGAAAAGAGCAGATGAGAATAATCCCTCACCCACAGACAACATTGCTCTGGTGTCAAACTTCGCATCTGGAGAGCTTCAGGCTGACTGTGGGTAACCACACTCAGACCTGCTCATTTAGGACACAGGTGTCTGCAGGGACTGCCCTTGGACAACCAGAAGTCTAGAGCAGATCAGGGAATAAATGTAAAGCTCCCCATCCCCATCTTTGTGCTTACCCATAGAACTGCTCTTCTTAGCTGCTGGTTTTTATGAATCTATAGGAAAACCAGAAGTTTCAGTAAGGCCGCTCAATACCTAATTGCTGTTACAAAGATTATTCCTTTCCATTACTTTTTCTCTGTGGAGTCTCCCACACTGAAGGCAGAGTGTGGAGACAGTGAGGCAGATGATGTGTTGGAGGCATTGTTTGTGAAATGATGGCTTTGTGTGCACTGTTTAATGCACTGCAGGCTCCTGTAATAACCCTCCCACCCCAGTCAGGTTCTGGTCCAGCTCTAAAGAGTGACAGGGTTTGATGACGTTAAGCACCACAGAATAGGATAAGATTGAGAGCAGAGGCCAGCTGAGATTTTCCTGTAGCTGTCCAAGAGCCTGACTGTCAAAGCACACAGCCCTGTAGTATTGCCTGAAAACATAATTGATACCTGAGAGAACTGGGTTTGTTCAGCCTGGAGAAGGTAAGGTGTGATTCAGGGTGACCTAACTGTGGCCTTCCAGTACCTGAGGAGAGCCCATAGGAATGATGGGGAGGGACTTTTTACAAGGACACGTAGCAGACAGGGCAAAGGAATGGCTTCAAACTGAGGGTGGGTTTAGATTAGATACTGGGAAGAAATTATTTACTGTGAGGGTAGTAAGACACTGGCACAAGTTGTCCAGAGAAGCTGTGGATGCCCCATCCCTAGAAGTGTTCAAAGCCAGGCTGGAGCAATCTGGTCTGGTGGAAGATGTCCCAGTCCACGGCAGGGGAGTTGGAATGAGATGATCATTAAGGTCCCTTCTAACCCAAACCATTCTACGTTTCTGTGATTATATGATACCTTGCATAGTGCTTCAGCTGTCTCTGTAATGTGGAAATGCAGAGCTTTGATTTGGAAAGGCTGAAGTTTTCTCTAGTTTGTCATTATAATTTGCTATTGATATGCTTTTAGCCCCTGAGGTCCATGAGCAAGTTATGTATTAAATTGGAAATATTTATAGTAATTACAAGATCTTTTTTTCTTGGTGATTAATTTTAATTATAGATTCTAAAATAATGAGAAGATCCATATTATACTCCTTGTCCTTATCCTCAGGTCTAAAGAGCCCTAGTGTCCCAAAAGACTGTATGTGCCCAACAACATCATGATCCTGAACGACTATGGAGAAAACACTGGTTATCCAGATTCCTGCAGTTAAGCATTTGGAAGCTGTTATGTCTGGGGTTTTTACCATGCCTAATGGCAATAGGAAATAAAATGAATGGCTGTGGTTCATTCAGTGATTTTCCTGACGTAATTAATGGACAGAAATAGAAGGCAGGAATTGAAATAAACCACTCCCATTCTTTTCTTATTCCCCTCTGAGATTTTTGCAGGCAAAGATCTATAAACTTTATCTGAGTGTTTACAGAGTAGTTTTTCCCATGTTATATGTGACCCTCTGAAATCTGTTGACGCACAAAGGTCAAGTCCCCTGCATTTACTTTTTCCTGCAGCAACAATCTTCTGTTTTTTCTTTAAGTAAGTGGTCACGACACTTTTCCTCAGAATAGTGGGCAGATTTATATATTTAGATCCAGCTTTTATTAAAAAATCTGCTAGACTCTGTGCCTGATGGACACAGCCTTGTCAAGCAATTTAGTTCCCAGTATAGTGGGTTTGCAGAGGATGCTGATTTTCCATTGCTTTTGTTTCAGCAGTGTCCATGGAGCCTGTCCACAACACATACCCCACGGTTAAGGATTTTGAAATAAACCAAATTTAACTACGTATCATGGCATAGATAGAGTTAACCACACTTGCAGGTAGCTACATGATACCAGGAGACAGGCAATATTGTGTATATGATGATCACTGATAAATATCTTTTCTTGCTGGAGTGCAATCAACAGGAGGATTTGGCTAGTTCTTCTATGAAGGCTGTTTTCATTTCTGCCCTTTTAGAGATTTACTCATTTGGCTTGTCCAAGGGATAAAACATGATTTTAATGCTGAAGAACATATGCTGTGATGTGTGTCTGAACACAGAGAAATCCAATAACTGCCTAAAATGGAATAGCTTCCCCCACACATACCTTTCAATGGTAACCTGAAATAATTGGTTTAGTGCTGGAAACATGCTGATGCATGTCAGCGTGGATGTTGAGATCCTGGATTAATGCATGGATAAGAAGTGGGCTGTGATTCATACTTAGTAGCTCCTGTCCTCCCACCAGCTTAGCAATATCTAAAGGCTATTACAAATACCACAATCACCACTTTCTCTGCTGTTGAACCATTTATTTATTATGGAATTCAGGTGTCCTTCATATCTGCCTCCTTGTGCTGTGACAGTTTGGATTCCCTAGAAGGGGCTTAAATGGGCATTGTCTAGAGAGCTTCTGGGGGTAAAAATTTAAGGTGTTCTTAAAGCAGGTGGCATTCAACTTTCCAGGACTAAACTTTGACCAAGGCCTGTTAAACATCATGTGAAAAGATGGTCTAGCACACCTGAAAAATAAAGGGACAGCCACAGCTGGTGGGTCAGTATGATGGATTGAGCCTATCTGGCTGGTGGCAAGTATTGGACCAGACTGCTCTGATCTTTGGAGAAGAAAACACCCAGTTCTGCAATATCAAGCTTAGGTCTTCCTGTGGTTTGCAAAGGACAGGCTGGGGAGCAGCCACTTCTTGTGGCTGGAGGGGCTGTCCACAATTAGAAAAGGAAACTGGAAATAGGGAACAGAGCTGCATCTTGCTTACTGAAATGGTGAGGTCTTGTATCAGTGACTGTTTGCACAATGCCATATCCAAGTTATTTTTGTGGAATAGAAACAAACCACCCGTTGAACTGCTGAGCTGAAAGTTTGCTGAATGAGCTGATAATGATAATAATAATAATAATGTTCTTCTTCTGGGAGGACACACACCTCACATAGGGTTGTCCAGCCAGTGGGTATTTCAAAGCATCAAAAAAGCTACAGATGGTTGACCCGGCATGTGTTTTCCAACCCTGCTTTGTCGATGCTAACAGCAAAATTGTCATCTTTTGGTTACAGTTCTCAATTTGCTGTGTGCACTGTGTAAGTAAGAAGACTATTAATAAAGGGAAGATGTTGTGAGCAACTACATACAAGTTTATCTACCTGCAGCAGCACTGGCATAAGCTGAGCATCATGTTTTCACCCATTCCAAGAGGAATTCTCTGTTTATCCAGACTTGGCATGATTGTGTGGGGAAAAAGGAAACGCTTTTTGAGCTGCTGTTGGAAACAATGCTATTGCTAAATATAAGCAAGTAAGACATAGTTGAAATATGTTGTGCTGTAATTTTGTTTCCTGTTTTACCAATCCTACTTATTTTCATTTTTTTCCCTACAGAACAATTCAATTAAAACATCGAAATACAATTTCTTCACTTTCCTGCCTCTCAACCTGTTTGAACAGTTTCAGCGAATAGCCAATGCTTACTTCCTTTTCTTGCTGATTTTGCAGGTATGAAATCACTGTGTTGTTTCCAGTAGATTGTCCTCTGTTATCAAAGCCAGTCTATGTTAGACAGGTGTAATGAAGTACAAGCTATATTCCTGGTGTGAATTATCATCTTAGTAAAATCTTACAGTACATAGAAAGTAGGGCAGAAAAAAGCAATTTTCTCTTTTACCTTTGGATATGAGGGTTTGAACTAAATGAAGAAAAAAACATTAATTAGTTTTCAACAAACTGTGCAACTTTTTCATGCCCCGCCCTACCATCCCTTTGTGCCTACATCTGAGTGCTCCTGGTTGTCCTCAGATTTGCATTACTTACTCATCCTGCAGCATAAAGCAAGCTGTCTCTTACCCATAGATTTTAAGGCGAATTCCACAGGCAGTCACAAAGGAAACAGCAAGAAGGACACCACATATGTAACCTGTGGTGTTTTCCTGAGAAGGAAGGAGTTAACATCAGGAAAGCTCAAGGTTGTGGCTAGTTTGCATAAAGCTGCTCCCTTCTCCAGGGTGAGGAAGGTGTCCAGTATGGAGTGTGTCAGACACTGGCAGCAGTATTGAGCCCTGTGGATTGTAATGGCATTGAGTTGCACTTTGCTCATCACTCTTGCTAATGATACCCTGAAAGCTGAATGCATTGGATAAATTGATATCAGGATTTCTGCCCCTTTGCACCTTGCTGTGTAGTCTGCCATTGTTGAGTCATATCAGAATACACATTATCAAAAGAAGGGTATAGTCTTGATTATGTTTCAAGCTTAATGTTTTATAGTTGACGCTTTCACTGCACACAAATTTGCAAAATGCTTTTCTTTTTACAATTTCAGCTTTAAAAAGGCTTTAAGCCTTCAGCAAACCACATATAATATTTTTTGCTTATTTACAGGGAATGAATTTTTAAAATTTCAGTGCATGTGTATTTTTCAAGAGAAGATGCCTTTTCAGCTAAGCTGAGAGCACAGTTCCTGCGTTGTTGTACTGCACTCTAGCTGTTTGTCTGTCAAATTCATAGTATTTCAAAGTATTTGCCTTAAGTTATTCCACTGTGTGTTTTGCTGGGCCATCTAGGGTTGACTATATATAAAAGCACACAGCTTTTTCTTTACATCAAGATAGCCTAAAGAGGGCAGGCATTAGTCTAAATATTCCTCTGTTTAATAATTCTTCCTCACTCCATGCCTGTGGGACTATTCCTGCATCAAGAGTAGATGTGATGGGCAGGCTGTGGGGACTCTGTCCCCCCCTCCTTTGTCACAGACCAGTGGGACATGCATTTTCCAAGGTGAGAAGGCAGCAGTTGCAGCCTGTAAAGCTGAGCAGGGCTGTGGTGCCTGTAGCATCTGGGCTATGACAGTGCACAAATGCCAGCTTCACAATGCACGTGGTGCTGACACTTCCCAGATCCAAACCGAGGGACACACTAATGCTGGTTTCACATTGCTCCCATCCCTAGTGCTTCTAGAGGAAGGGAAGAACTGTGTGAGGGTGAGACACTCTGCATTAGTGATGGCATAACAGAACCACCTGCAACTATTTGCTCCTCTCACTGTTAAAGGTGTAGAGAGCAAAAATGGCTGTGCTGCCCTTGGGAGGGCAAGGTCAGCCCTGCAGCATCTTGCATATTCCATTGACGTGAAATTTACTTCAGTAAAATGTGAAAAGTTACTGAAACAAAAACCAGAAGCTTTTGACGGCTTTGCACAGCTGGTTTTGCTCAGATAGTTCTTGAGTCTCTCACAGCGGACTTGTCCATGTCAGTACTTCCAAAGAAATACCCTGGGGATTTCACAATCCTAATTCTGCAAGCAACAAGAGCAACCCACTACACTCTCTGATTGCTCCATTTTCCTAACTTAAATTATAGCTTGTTTTGTAAGGAAAACATGGGTTCCCTGGCTCTCTCACCTTCAAGGGGAATCACATATCAGGGATGGAGCTACATTTCTGTCTTTATTCTATATTCAGTTATCATAGAAAAGTGTTGTCTGAGCTTGATTAGGAAGCAGTGTTTTTCTGAACTGGCAGGAAATGTCTTAACTCAGAGCTTTTCTTCTTACAGTTGATTCCCCAGATTTCCTCACTGGCCTGGTTTACAACAGTGGTGCCCCTGGTGCTGGTGCTGGCTGTTTCAGGAGTCAAGGATGCCATTGATGATTTTGTAAGATCTGTGTTTCTGACCTGTACTTTGGAGTTGATTCTTCAGCACAATAACTGAAATAAACTGCTTAAACACAGCTGGTGGCAGGCACTCAGATGGGATCTGAGATCAAGTTCCCAAAATCTGTAGTTTGTTACTGAAACAGGAGCAAGAATTTCCAAATTGCTGAGCAGCCCAGCAGCTTCATTGACTTTCTCTGAAACTGCTCAGCATATCTGAAAATGTGATCACTCATAGATATGTCTGAATGCAGGCACAGAAATCTTTTCTTAGGTTTCCACTTTGGAAAACTCATCCTCTGTCATTTAGCAAAATGTAGGTGGAAAAAAAATTTGGTAGGAAGCAAGTGCTGAACCCACTTGTGATTTTTCAAACTGGCTCAGCTTTGGCCAAAGTCTGCTGCCATCACAGCTAATGGTCAAAAGCCCAACTGACTTCACAGTGATATTAGAGCTGAGTTTAGCATCTGATTTTCTCTCATTATTAAAATTATTTTGATGTTCACTGGAGCAATGCCAGAACATCAGTGGCCACTTTTGGTATGAGAGCAGAGGAATGAGTTTCTCTGGTGTTTACAGACTGAGATAGGTGGGAGCAATGCCAGCTGAGTCAGGGCTGTGCTAAAGTGACATGTAAAGCTCTACCCTCCTTCTCCTCTCCAAGAGCAAGCCTGGTGTTGCCTGTTGCCCTTTGTAGTCTGGTTATACTCTGTGTCACTGCTGTAAACATGTGCTGGACACTGACTCAGTTGTGACCCTAATCTGCCTGACCCATTCAGCCAGCTGGGTGGAAACCTAAAATGTTAATGAACTGCCTACGGCTCCTGTGTGTTTGGTTTCCTGGAAATGCCTTTTAACCTTCTGATCCTTTCAGAACCGACACAAAAGTGACAAACATGTCAACAACCGCCCAGTCCAGGTCCTGATCAATGGCATGTAAGTCCTTTTTGCTGTAGTTCTCACAGGGAAAAGCATTTTATTAGTAATGTTTTTGATTTCGTGTGTGTGTGATTCTCAAGGATCATGAAACAATTTAAAATTGAATTGTGTTTCACACCACTAATTCATCATGCAGTTTTGGATGATATGTCTGATTAATGAACACTAGACACAGTACAAAATCTGTGCAAATACTATGGCTGTTACCTTGTGCTGACAGAAACGAAACTCTTTCTCTGTTCCTGGGTGTTTATGTTTAAGTAAGAATTTCAGAGTCTTGTATTATTTTACTCCTTACCCCAGAAGTAATAAGCAAAGCTATCTTCTGTGTCCATTTATACTCATAGCATTTACTTTGCATTAAGCAAAACTAGGCATTATCAACAAGATATTTCAAATTAAGAAGCTGGAAGAGCTCCCTCACACACTTCATTATACTTTGAGTGTGTGCAGCACTTCTGGCTTAGATATACCCAAAACATTTCAGCTGCGTGCTTTGGACATTGTACTGCTAGCACTGTTCTTTCCTGCAGAAAAAACAGCAGAGGCTTTGGCTTTTGTGGCAAACAGATGTGCTGTTTACTTGCAGCTCCATGGAGTCCAGCTATGCATAGGACACAGCTGTAGACAGCTGTGAAGTCTTTTGTGACTTTTTTCCACACTAGATAGCAGTATGTTGTGCAAACTCCAACAGATGATCAAACAGTCAAAAATATAAGTGGAAATTGAAGAATTAGGATCAGAGTTTTTATGCTCTCTGCTAAGTAAGCCAGTTTCTTAGCGTCCTCTGTATTAGTTACTGTATCTAGGAAACAAATTTTGACACAAAAATGTTATAATATTTTGCTTTTTTCAAAGCCTGGAAACTACAGATCCTGTCCAGCTCTGATCAACACTGAATAAACCAGATTGAACTGAGTTCAAGCTTGAGCTTTTCTGACACTGATCTTTCTCACTTCTAGAATTTGCAAAAACAGCTATCTTGACTTGGCTGTGTTGATGCTTGCAGTTTAGCTGGCTTCCTGTGTGCACATCTCTCTCAGTGCTGTGAAGACATGGCTCAGACGGGCAAGTGCACAGCCAAAGCACCTGCACTGACCTTCCTGACAGCCTGTTACTCTTGCCCTTAGCACCACTCAGAAAACCTTGCACAGTCTGCAGTTTTCCCAGATGAAGTCTCTCACACAAAGCAGAGAGGGTTTTGTGAGGCAAAGTGGGCCTTTAAGAGAAGGAAGGAAGGGAGTAGTCAGTGCAGAGACAAGGACAAGGATAGTGCACATGGAATGTGCTGCTAACGTGGGGCTTGATCTCAACCCAGCATGGGTCAACACAAACAGTGCTTTTATTGATTTTTACTGCTGTTTTTTTGTATTGTGGTGGTCCTCCAGCTTAGTATGGGTCAGGTCACACCATGGCAGGCCCTGCTCCCAAGTCCTGATGGCACCTACAGCCTGGCTCCAGGAGCAGAGCTAAGTTCCTCACTTTCCCAAGTGGCATTTGCTGTACGTGCTGACTTACTAGAGGTTTCCTTGCAGGTTAAAGGAGCAAAAATGGATGAATGTCCAAGTGGGGGATATAATAAAACTAGAAAACAACAACTTTGTGACAGTGAGTACCATTTCTCTCTATCCTGATCACAGTTCATCTCTGCTATTCTTATCACTCACAAGAAAATCAGTGATAGTGATGATATGGCAGTAACCATAAGCAGCACTGCTCTCTGACTGTGTGAATTCATGCCAAGTCTGTCTGTCTGTCTGTCTGTCTGTGCTCAGGCTGATCTCCTGTTGCTGTCGAGCAGTGAGCCACACAGCCTGACGTACATCGAGACAGCTGAGCTGGACGGGTAAGTGAGCCTGGCCCTGGTGTGCAATCCCTGCCACCACTGCAAAAACACGTTTCTGGTGAGCCTGGGTGCTGCAGGCATACCCGCAAGAGCAAGAGTTTCGTAACATGTAGAATAAAATTTGGGTGGGTATCTTGAAAATAACATCTTCTAGTGAATACTTTTGCTTCTTGAGTCCAAATCTCATGGGAGGAGGGGACTTTACTTTCCAGTGACAGTTCTTCTAACACCGAGAGTTAGTTAAACACATATTCCTGCAATATCCTCAGCAGAATCTGTTTCTTTTCTCTCCTTTAGTATTTTCCTTGAGACAGATTATCCAGGTGAGATAATCATAATGAATAACTCTGGTAATCTCCTTTGGACTGCTATAGAATAATATTAATACAAGCACACAGCAAAGGCTTCCAAATGCTGCCCACTCCATGACACAACTGGCCACAAAACCAGAGGGTTGCAACTTGTATTAATTGGAATAAACTGAAGCTGACTCATCTTTATGACCCAGTTTGCATTACCTTTTCTGCATTGCCCAGAACTACCAACAGTCTGAGGGACTAGGCAAGACCAGAGATACTGTGTCTCTCCCAAGACCCTGCAGACTGCCCTCTGGACTTTCCCCATCTGATCTTAGCTGAAAATGGGTTTGTAGTTTTCAAACACACAAGTAAAATTCAGTATTCTTTTGACATTGCATTTCCAACTCCCCAGCTCGCTAGTCCCAGGACTGAAGTAATCTTCCAGATCAGAACACCATGGGAGAAAGGATTCAGAGCTCTCATATATGATTTGATACCTTGGGTTTAAATGTGTCAAAGAGTGTCAGGATAGAGAGTGTGGTGCTCTGTGGTAAAATTAAGAAGATAGAGACACTTCACCTTTGGTACCATGCTCAGAATTCCTATGAATGCCTGTCATTGCAGCTGAAAGAGACAATCTATACCTTTTGGCCAGGTGAAACAGATGTACAGTATCACAGTCCATCAGATGTCTAAGGAAGAAGATTGTCCTCAAAAGCAGAAGGGATTTTCAAGGAAAGCTTTCAGTTCACATATGACTTTCAGTTCATGTTTTTGTCTTATACCGTTTGTCACAGTGAAACAAACCTGAAGGTGAAGCAGGCACTGACAGTCACTGCCGAGCTTGGAGAAGATCTTCAGAAGCTGACAGAGTTCAATGGTGAGTATAAATGAAATATTCACTTTCCAGATGATTTGCCCAAATTACAGAGAGTGGTTGGGACTCCTCCTTGCAAGCTGTCTGCTGCTCCCTGCTAGCTCTTCTCTGGAAACAGTGCCAGCAGAACAGGACAGGCACTCTGCAGTCTGTAACACAGGTGTCTACACTACATGTGAAAGAAAAGGTCCATCTTTGCTTGCAGGTCTTGGTGCCATGCATGGCTATAACCTGACACTGCACTGGTGGCAATTCTTATGCATGGACACCTTTCTTTTGTGTCTGTCTGCACATGTCGAGACTACCCACCTTGAAAACCAGCCCAAGAGTTCACATAACTGCACAATGGAAACCGTTTTTCCAAAACATTATGTTTAGTTCTGGCCTCAAAACATTTTCACACTGCACTTTCACACTGAGGTAGCAATGCTGATGCACTGATTGCATTTATCTGCTGATCAGTGGCACTTCCCAGAAACCACACAAACCTGAGGACTAACTGTGCACACAGGACGGGTGACTACTTCCCAGCTTGAAGCCTCACCCTGAAACTGTTCCTTTCCTCTCTCAATGCAACAATAAAAACTGAATTTTAAAATATCTAAAGGCAAGCAATATGTATGTGTTTAACAGGAAATGCGTCCTTTCTCAGCACTGTTTATTGTATCAAATACAAGATAGGATAGGATAGGATAGGATAGGATAGGATAGGATAGGATAGGATAGGATAGGATAGGATAGGATAGGATAGGATAGGATAGGATAGGATAGGATAGGATAGGATAGGATAGGATAGGATAGGATAGGACAGGGTAGGGTAGGGTAGGGTAGGGTAGGGTAGGGTAGGGTAGGGTAGGGTAGGGTAGGGTAGGGTGGAAGGTGGAATGGAATGGAATGGAATGGAATGGAATGGAATAGAATAGAATAGAATAGAATAGAATAGAATAGAATAGAATAGAATAGAATAGAACAGAACAGAACAGAACAGAATAGAATAGAATAGAATAGAATAGAATAGAATAGAATAGAATAGAATAGAATAGAATAGAATAGAATAGAATAGAATGTTTTAATTGGAAGGGATCTATGGTGATCATCTAATCCAACTGCCCGACCACTTCAGGGCTGAACGAAAGTTAAAGTATATTTTTAAGGTCACTGTCCACATGCCTCTTAAACCTGACAGGCTGGGGGCATCAATCACCTCTCTAGGAAGCCTGTTCCAGTGAGTGGCCACCCCCTCAGTAAAGAAATGCTCCCTAAGAGGTCCATTCTGAACCTCTTCTGGTGCAACTTCAATGATTCCCATGTGTCCTGTCACTGGATACCAGAGAATACTTAGCAGCACATACAGAGAAAGGAGCTAGACTTGTCAAAACAAGGATACTCCATGCTCACACATCATCTGTCTATGGAGAGAAGACGAGATCTTCATGAGAAGATGAGAACACTAGACTACGTTCTGCAGTGCCCTGCTGGCTTAGATATGAGGTCAAGATTACAGGAGGAGTTATTATGGAAAGGGCTGGAATGAGTGCTGGTGTCCTTGGAAAGCCTCGAGGATTGCAGGCTCTCAGGAAATACTTTTAAATATAGAGAGAAAATAATTTAAAAAATGTTTTTGAAATAAAGAGATGATTCCAGGACAAGTGGTGGGGATGTGGCAAAAAGCACATCTTCTGTCTCTGGTAGAGTTTCTTTTGCCTTCTTTGTTGAGGTTTTATGCAATAATGTGTGTGGTTTTTGCCAAATGTCAGCTCAGTACATCAGGATTTCTTTGAAGTGATGGCTGAGGTTCTGAATGTTTTAGGTCTTGAGAAATAAGTTTTTACATGTATAGTTAGATGCTTAATGTTAATAATTGGAGTGGCATGCCTTAGTTATTTTCCTGAGCAGGCTGAAGTGTCTCAATTTGGAGCAAAATCTTAATCTCAGATAATTTTTCAAGCATGCTTAGTGTGATGCTTATCTAAGGGCACCGTGTTCTTGGAAGTGCTTAACTTAAAAAAAAATTTGGAAAATTGAGAATTCTCTTATCGGATATTTATCTATTCTCTAAATCTCTGTTTTACTTACGTTGTAAATAAAAGTGGCCTCTTCATCATACTTGAAATGAATAAAATGTTTCCCAGCATGATTTATATTTGATAGAGTACTGGGAAGAGTGCCTGGAATCAGACCCAGCCTTGCATTTCCCTTAGCAAACCTCTGTAGAAATATTTAAATATTTATGTAACTCTTTATCTAATTACGTTTTAAGACAGGAAGAGAGGACAGGGTTGTGCAGCTAATACAGGCACTCAGCGGAATGCTTAATGTGAGTTATGATGTTTGTTTGATGGTTCAGATAAGGAAGATGCTTGCAAAACGTTGAATTTCTTTGTTTTGAGGAAATGGGAGACCAAAAAGGCCACAGTACTTTTCAGTTATCTTCTACTTATCACAGTTGACTTGGCAGTATTTAACTCTTTCAGCTGAAATGTATTCCAGATATTTTATTGCTGTTAGTGGGTGAGGGAGACAGGAGGCATGGTGCTTGACTTCATCTGCAGAGGTACTGGGTCCAGTGCAGCTGTCCTGGGGGGATCTTTAGAACTTCTCACTCTTTCGTGGGGTCAGTCTCATCTGGATGGATCCCTTCTGATCTCAAAATGAGCATGTCAGCAGCCCAGACCCACCCGCTTATGGGAAATCAGGTGTGGACACGCGAGGTGTTACAGGAGCAGTGTCCCACGGCAGGCACGGTGTTCCTGCTGGGACACCATGCCCTGGGTGTGCTTTGACAAGCATTCTGCTATTTGAGGTTCCAGTGCAAAGCCTCTGTGTCCTTTGTGCTTTTCAAGGTGTTTGAGAGGGCAGCAGTGAGACGGGCATGGATAATAGAGACTTTCAGGAATAATGGAACACACGTCTGGTCCTTGTTGGACCAACCAAGTGATAAAACAGAAGATCATCACAGTTCTTGGTATCAATTCTGATGCCACATGGGTCACGGAATTTCCTGATTGTTCAATCTTTCATGTCTGATGGTCTGTCTGGATTAGAGCTGCTTTTTTAGCCATTTGCATAATTTTGATTTTAAAATGTGTAGTGGTGAAGACGATTGTGACACTTAAAGCTGTACTTTTTCTGACTTCTCTGGATTTTGTTTCCAGTCTCTTGAGCCTGATGTGTAAATCTGAGAGCAGCTAGAAGAACGGTACTCTCTACAAATGCTAATATTTTTGTAGCTATTTACAGCCTGTGATGAAAATAACTTTAATGTTCCTGCTGATTAAGTGAACAGACTGAACTCTTAGATTGCCTTTCAGTAAGGCATATTTGTATTTTCCAGTTCTCAATACATCTACAGGGCTCTGCTTTGAAACTTTAAATGTCAGGTGCAGTGGTTGATTTAAATAGTCATTTTTATACTGAGGTATCTGAACACATTTTATTACAAGAAATAAATATAAAGCATGGAAATAGACACTGCAATCACTTAGAGTGTCAGCTCAGTGACCAAAGAAGGTAGCAGTATCTTTTTATGTGCTCCTGGGACTTGAGTTATAAAGCAGATGAAATTAAAAATCAGTGAACAAAGACACCTCAGTTAATTACTCTTCTGCAGCCTTTAGGCTATGATTCTATTCGCTTGGGCTCCTGCAGTTTGAGGGAAAATGAAATAGGAAAAAAGGTGATGTCAGCACTTTTAGCTAAAGTTATCCAGTGACATCCTACTGCTATGAACTTGCTGTGAATGGATTAAAAGTATGTTGCTGGTTCAACATTTCTTCTCACCCAAATAGAAGTTGTGGAAACTTTGTTTTGTACTCTACCAATAAAAAATTGCCATGTTCAAAGAATTGGATAAATCCAAGTTCACTATGGTCCCTTGAATTATTAGATGAATATGAGGAAGGAGCAACATCCCAGAACATCAGTAAATATAAGATATAGAATGGGAATGACAAAGTTAGGAGTTGACTGTAACTGGAGTGTGAAATATTTTCTCTCTGAGGAATAGCTGGGAATGCAATATTGATGACACCTTTCTGGACCAAGATTTTCATTTTTGCTTTTGCCTTCTTTTCACAGGAGAAGTCAGATGTGAGGCACCAAACAACAAACTGGATAAATTCACAGGAACTCTTACTCTTCGAGGAGAGAAATATGCCCTGGACAATGAGAAGATGTTGCTGAGGGGCTGTACTATCAGGAACACAGAGTGGTGCTTTGGACTTGTTATTTATGCTGGTAGGTGAAAAGACTGACATGTTGATGGCAGATCCCAGCAGCACTAGCATGGGAACACATTATACCCAGCATGCACAAAGGAATCAAATATTTATGTTTCTACCGGGCACAAGAAGAAAAAAGTTTCTTGTTTCAGAAATCCATGCAGCAAAGTACAGGAGGGGAGTTTTGACTGATGACTAAGACAGAATATAACTTAAATTTGGTTAAGAATTCTCTCAAGTGTATTGAAATAAACACTCTGTGTCGTTTCTATGTGATTTTAATCCACATTGCAATATCAGGGTCATCAATATTGTTATTGATTAGATCTATGCTTTTCATGAGCATAGTCCTTCTATTGTTTCTATAGTCCTCTAGATATGTGACATAATACATAATATGTCACCAATAACAGAGCAGTATCAGATATGCCATGAAAAGTGATTAAACCCGAAAGGAAGGGTTGAATGTTGAAAGGAAAGAGTTGAATCAAAGCCCAGATTAAGTGTTTTTATGCGACCCTCTCCATATTATCTCAGACAAATGACTTAACCTGTTTCTGCCCAAGTTTCCCACCAGCACTCTAAACTGTGCATACCTGACTTCATGAGAGCTATGATGGTTATTTAAGCTGAAAAGCACAGTGGCCCTTCAGAGAGAATCAGCTTTAGAACACCTAAGTGTTATTACTAAAATATACACGTGCTTCATTGCCAGGGCCAGACACGAAACTGATGCAGAACAGCGGAAAAACAACATTTAAGCGGACGAGCATCGATCGGCTCATGAATGTCCTTGTGTTGGTGGTAAGTCTGATTAATGTGTCTTCCTTTCTTCAGATGTGTTCATCATTTCCAGATGCTCCACCTCTCTGTCCACATAAACGGGGGGAATATCAGAAATGACTAAGGATAAAAAGAAAAGTACATCATAATTTATTAGCAGCCTGAGTCCTGCAGCGCCTCTGCCAGCCCATCTTGCAAAGCAAGGCCATTACATTGACAGAATTAAGGACTTTCCTTCTGAGCTTGTCATTTACTCTGCTCTCCCTTTCTCTGCATTTTTGTGTGAGAAATATTTTGAAGCCTGCAAAGCCCTTTTTTCTTCTAGTAATTTTGTAATTTTCTATTTAAATAAACATTAGCAGTTCTCTCTCTTCCTCTCGATTTCTTGGCATCTCTGGTGATATCTGCATAGGACTTGGTAATTGAGTTTGCTAATTTACATGATGCCAGCTCCTGACTTAACACGTTAGGGTAAATTATTAGACATGGTCTCATTAATGCTCAAAATGGTGTTTTTAGCAGCTGGGAAATTTGAGAACACTAATCTTACATAGCAGGCACTCTTCTCAGATTGAAAAACAGATCTAATTTGAGGGTTAAGCTCATCAGTAGTTTTAACAAATGGCAAATACTTCAGGCAGAAATAGTGATTCATAGACTCTCTCAAGATTTTACTGTTTGAGTTCAAAGCCACTCAGGGAAGAAAGACATACACTCTGACACTACTTTAATCAATGTTGCTTGAAGAAAAGCTCTTTAGTTTCGGATTTTATTTCTCTTTGAGTGCAGATTTGTCATGCTTTCCCACACATGCTGCACCACCTTCAGTTTATGACCCTGGGAAGCTCTGGTGGTCAGTGGTCACTGTTCCTGCCTCTTCCCTACTACTCTTGCTCTCCAAATGATCTCAGCAGCCAGCTGGGGACAGGATCCATTCCCAGGAACTGGAAGAAGCCGTGGAGGAGGCATCCATCAGCAATCTGTGCATGAGAGCAAGGCTGTCGTTGCTCAAGGCTGAGCTCTCCCTGCCCTCTCTGACTTCATGCCTCCTCAGCACTTCCACCTCAGTGCCTCCAGGGTGGCACCACCCATTTCATCTCAGCCTCTGTATTCTTGTTTTTTTCTTGGGATCCCAAAATTTCTTTAGGTGAGCCTGGGGATGCCCAGCAATGCCACAGCACAGAGAGCCACTCCAGGTTAACTTCAATCTCTCTTGAGGTCTTGCTCTGTGTACAGTAAGGGCATGCCCTTAATTTTAATAATCTTGCACCAATCTCTACCAAGGGAAAATCTTAGTTTATTAATCTTGGTTATCATCAGCTTGTTTCCCTCAATGTTTTCTTCCCTTTCTCCCCTTAAGTGGATAGCAGTACCAAACAAGGTTTGGGTCTCTTACATTCAAAATTTTACAAGCATTTGAAGATTTTCACATTTTCATAGCTGTTCTGCTATGTTCTGACTGGAGACAAGAATAAGTTGTGAGGGGATTCTCAGGGCACAAAAACGGAGCAGAGGAAAACTGAACTGGGAATCTGGAATTTAATGTTCAATAGAGATTTGCTAAATCTCCTTTCACAAGCCAAGGGTCCCACCCAGAACTTTCAGTATGTTTGGCCTCTCTTTATAAAAACAAATGAGATGAATTTACCTCCTGGCTCTGTTTTAAGGAAAACTGAGCAAATTGCAGCCGATTGCATCAGCCTCTGCCTGGGTTCTTGGGCGCTGGAGGAGCCAAGGGTATGTTTGTCTCCTTTACACATTTTTAGGATCCTAAAATTTTGATGTTTAAGTAAAGCTCTGTCACACTTTAAACACCGGACACATGACATTGGGCTTTTCCAGCTCACTGGGTGGTTGAAGGTTGCAGAGTGTGGTCATAAAGACAGGCAGTATATTGTGCTCTTGAGCTGGAGAATACAAAGCAGCCGCAACTGACTATAAATAGGTAATTTAATGTAGTGAAACTTACTCCATGTTAACACTGGCAAAGTTATTTTGTGTTTGTTTGCCCATAAAACTTCCAGGCACAAAGCAGTGTTTAAGCAAGT
Source organism: Sturnus vulgaris (assembly GCF_052056855.1). Lineage (NCBI taxonomy): Eukaryota > Metazoa > Chordata > Aves > Passeriformes > Sturnidae > Sturnus > Sturnus vulgaris. The sequence goes on along the minus strand of NC_142283.1, from coordinate 72,772,652 downwards.
TTGCCAAGGGAGTTCCTGCTAAATGTTGCCCTGGTCTGCCCCAACAAGGGTTAATCAGGAGTGAACCTTCCCAGATGGCAGTCATAGCTGTTTTGTCACATTTGGAGGTGTTTTCTCATCGATCTGAGAGAGAAGTTAATGCTCCTCCACTGGGGATGCACTTGCCAGCTCCAGAAATACTTTTTTCTCCAAAAGCTGCTTTGTAGCAGGCTTGGGGGAGCAAATTTTCAGAGAAAGAGAGCTCATATTCATCTCTTAAACAACTGACGGCTTCAAATCCCAGAGCAGAACTCAAGGTACCAATCAAGAAACCGAGACTGTTTTAATTCACAGTCCAACAGTCAATGTTTGTCTTGAAGTCAAAAGTCACTTCCTCTTTACAAAACCCTTACCAGGAGGATCTTTAGCAGTCAATGCATGGGCAGGGCCCAGGGCAGGAGATTGTTCACGCTGGGAAGCTCCATGAACATGCACAAGCAATGATTTTTCATGTCGTTCTCTTCAGGGCTGTGGTTACAATTGCAACACTCTGTTGTTTCTGTGCACAGAAATTAATTTTGAGGGCTGCTTTTAATGTCTTGGTCCTCTCCATTTGTTTCAGATCAAACAGCATGCTAGTGAGCATTGTGCAAGCACGAGTGTTGCACATGAGTGGGGTTGTGAGAGCTTTGACATGCCCAGTGCACAGAAAGCAAAATGTACATAAATCAAGTGGAACTGTAGGCAAGAGCTGCTGTGGTGTAGAATCACAGTGGTTTGAGTTGGAAGAGACCTTAAAGATCATCTTGTTCCAACACCCCAGCCATGAGCAGGGACACCTTGGGAAAGTTCAGCTCCTATCTTGCCCCACATACATTTCTATTGCTGAATCACACATTGAAATTCCTACATGGATTGTGATATTCTGCAAATGGATAATTTTTAACCTCTGAGGCAGTGGGGTGGATCATGCCTCTCAAATACCCTTAAATCCTTATAATTTCATTAGCGCAGATTGAAGTATGTTTTAATTTCTGGTTCACAGAGGTTTAAAAACACTGCATCACATTCCTTACCAGCAAGCAATATTGTCTCCATTTCACAAGTTGAGCAATTTATTTGGCTTCACACAATTAAATAGAGAAGCTACTACTCATGTGTGAAATAAATGTGTCCCCTGAAACTCAATCTGCCACCTTTTCTCACTATAGTTCCCTTTTGTGGCTTTTTGATATTAAAACTTGAGTTGATCAAGCATGAACTTTTCACCAAGTGATTAATATTGCTCCATAGAAGTATCTTTCTTCCTTCCATAGATTACCTCAGCAGTACAAATATTGGCTTTACCATCAATATTTCTACGTTTGTCCCTCAATTACTGTTTTTAAAAAAGGTTGATTACTGTTTTAATGTGACTGTTGCTGTGTGGCCTTTACATAATGGCCCAACTTACCAATATTTCCGCCCTAATGATTATCCTTGCAAAAGATGATTTTTTAATTTCTCTTTTGTGCAGCCTGTTGACTCCATATCTTCACTTTTTTATTAGTATATTGATTGTTTTATGGCAAGTGTTTGGAAAAGACTGTGCCAAAAGAATTATTTTCTCGTCATTTATCCAGGGAGGATGACAAGTTAACTGCAGTTTATCTCCCTCACTGTCACCATTTCTACATTATAAATATTATAGTTACATTAGCAGGATTACAAGATGGTGGATCTTCCCAGTTTTTAAAGCATTGTTAAAAACTAACCTTATTAAAAGTTAAAAACTAACCTCTAAACTTCCATCTTTGAATTAGATGGACCTACTGCACTGAAAATTCATATTAGCAGATAGAGCCACACAGTTCTCTGTGTCAGTGAATACAATCCACCTTTTTCATCTACTATAGGGCAGATAAGTCCTTCTTCCTTTCTCCTTCCTCTTGGAGGACTGTCTGTTAGCACATTTGCTTTTCACACACCTGTTTATGATTTTATTTTTTTCTTGATACTTTATTAGTGTTGGATATTCACAGTTTTGTAATTCCTTGCAGTTTGTATTAATTTCTGCTAAATTTCTTTCTTTCCATTCCTTTTGCCTTCTTTTTCAAATAAATGTATTGCTACAGTCTTGTCTTTTTTTAATCAAAAAATGCTTTATGACGTATGTTTTTGTTAAATTTTGTTAAATGCTGTTCCCGAGGAAGCCCCAGTTTTCAGTAAGGTTTCCAATTTGAAATTCACTTCCCATTTGCTGTTGCCCTGGCTGCTTTAGGCTTAAGGAAACAGGCTTCTCTGAAGGATACGCATCACTGGTTGGTGTTGCTTTTTGTTTGCTCAAAGGAAATGTAATCAAATTGTGAGGGCAGATACCAAGGCAACCATTAGCTTTGAGAAAGCAATTAACTCTCCTCTAACCATCACAACAATATCTAGTGCTAAAATCCAGACTGCACACTGCTGGATTATCCTTAGTGGTCTTTCAGAAATTGTGAGGAAGACTGTGATACATCTGGCAGATGGCCAAGTAAAGTCTTCTGGGCAGGTTCTATTCCCTAGTGTGCAGCCAGATGTTTGAGGACCCTCAGTTCAACTCTCCTCTAATGAGATTTGGTGTTCTGCAGCAGACTGCTGTAACCACCCTAGTTGAGATGTCTGCTTGGGATTTAAATCCCCAGCTGTGTGACCACTTTTAATTCCAGACTCTGCACTGTGTAGCTTTGTCCTTAAGGTAGAAGTACCATAATTTTGCTAGTTTTTCCTCTTCATCCCTAGGCACATTTTCCTATGATTCAGGCTATCCAACCCTATTTTATTAGGGTCTTCTGATTAACCTATGCATAATAAATTCCTTGTTTCTAAAATGCAATACATTTTCTTTGGTTTTGATTTGTTTGGTTTGTTTTTCAATTTTTTTTTTCCAGATCTTTGCACTTTTAGCACTGATGTGTCTCATCCTAGCCATTGGCAATGGTATCTGGGAGCATGATAAGGGCTACTACTTCCAGGTCTATTTGCCCTGGGCAGAGGGTGTCAACTCTGCCTCCTACTCTGGCTTCCTCATGTTCTGGTCATACGTGATCATTCTAAACACAGTGGTACCTATTTCACTCTACGTCAGGTACGTGACAGAAGCTCCTCTCACTTTAGATCTTAGGAGAGATTTAGCTTTTGCCCTAACTGGGAGCAGCATTTTCCTTAAAAACGAGCACAGCCCCATCATGGATGCTCCTACATTCTTTTCCTGCTTGTGTTGCCTTCAAAAGGTTTTATCAGGTTTGGACTGGGGACAGCAGTGAGCCCTGGAAGAGGAGAGGATGATTTTGCAGTTAAAGGGGAGGTGTAGGTGTGTAGGATGCTATAGGAGCAGGGCTGGAAGCCTGCCACCGTTAGCACCTTGCTAACAGTGAATGAATGGCTTCTTCTTCGAGGTGGTTCAGGACTGTGTGAGGATTGCCAGGTAAGTTGGTGCAATCAGCTTGAAGAACTTGGTGCTAATATGAGCAGTTGAGAGTGTTGTCTCTTCCCTGACAATGCTGAGCTTTGTTGGTTATTGGTGGTAGACAAATAGGAGTGACAGGTAGGCAATGTGTCTGTGATGCTCTCAAAACTTGGGGCGAGGGTAGAGACTGCATAGCCCTGTTTAATTTATCATTGTACCTACCCTCAGTCTGCTTTGCTACTGAGACTCTCTTGTGTTGGTAAACATGAGGAATGAATTCCATTCCTGTCCAGTATATCACCCAGCAAGCTGAAAATTCATGTCATCTGTGAGCTGATGCCACTCTTTTGGCTGTACTGAGTGACACAGTGACTCTTTCGTTGTGGAGCTCACTATTGTTTGAGACAGGGTTGTGCTCATTCCCTACCACTGGGCTCAGCCCAGCCCACAGCTGTGCTGGAAACCATCTCCTGAAACGGCACTGACTGACACCACTGCTCCTGCCTCACCTCTCAGGCCAAAAACTTCTGAAACCTCCCAAGTACTTTTAAAAAGTACTGCCTTATAGACAAAGGAAATGAGTTTGCTGTATACTTAGCAGGTCATTTCAGTGGGACTTGCTTCAGCATCCCTTACCACAGGCCACCTATGGACAGATGAGTGCAACCTGTCATTACCTTCAAAGTTGTCTTCTAATTGGAATTGATAATGGTGGTGCTGAAGATAAAGAGCTTGTCCCTTAAGCTATTTTATGTTCTCTCACCTCCTCTTTCTGTTTCATCAGTGTGGAGATTATACGCTTGGGTAACAGTTTCTACATCGACTGGGACCGTAAAATGTATTACCCACTGAATGACACCCCAGCTCAGGCTCGGACCACTACACTCAATGAAGAGCTGGGGCAGATCAAGTACATCTTCTCAGACAAAACGGGAACTCTCACCCAGAACATCATGTGTTTCAACAAGTGCTCCATCAATGGCAAATCCTATGGTATGTTTGTCTTACTCTGAGCTTTCTTCACAGTGTGCCTCTTCATCCACAGAGACTAAATCTGATATCCAGAAGAGAGTGCTATGTAAGGAGCTGCAGTGATCAAGTGTAAGGCTGCCCATCAGGGATGTCTGGACAACCTGATTGAATCACTTGCCATGTATTAATAGTTTTACCTTTTTTTTCACTCTTTTATCTCCCTTTTTCTGCCCCTCTATTATCCAAGCTAAAGAACCAACACTATTAGTTTTTCCTCATTTGTCCCAGATTTACATCTGTACTCAAATTTAGGGGTTTTTTTCCTGATGTCACTGGTTAGGTAATTAGGTTTTATGGTATTATTGACATGGTTACCTAGATATTGCTAACTTTGCAAAATATAACATGTAACTCACATCACTCACTCCCTCCCTCCCTCCTATCACTTACAAAATTAGCCATCCCTCATGGAGCTCATCCACAAATTTTGTCAGCTTCTCACATTGTTATCTCTCAGCAACTTCTCATGTCATGAGCAGTGATTTTCCACATCTTTTTCAGGTAGCTAGACTAGTCAATGACCTGGTTTTTGTCTTTACACCTGACATCGTTGACCTACATAGAAGAGAGAAAAGTTTGTGGGGAGTTGGAAAAAATGGGAAGCATGAGTTGTTAGCTCTGTTAGATCCTAGAAGTCATTGATTTAAAGGGCTTGTTCATGCTATGGCCTCAGGCAGTTTTCTTCATACTGCTCAAGTGGTGCTAGCACTTTGCAAACTGCCTAATTGATTAACATCATTAGATGCCCCAGAGAAATTAGTCACTGCGTATTTGTATATGGATGCTTTGCCTGTGTCAGACCTGCTGATGCACAAATGTGCCAAAAAGTTTGCATCTTTTCTCAGTGCTATCAGCTGACTGAATAAAGGAAGATATTTCTTCCTATGAATCTGTGCATATTTGGAGACTACCTTATCTCAAATAGTATTGCTATAATATCTAACATTAATTAGTTCCGCTAAACAGTTTGAAACCTCTCCTATCAAGTGTCCTTAATTGACTTTTCTGAAGTGGATGTCACCACCAACAGAGTAAGGATTCAAGAAATGAATGGGAAATACATGCAAAGAAGGCAAACAATCTGTTGCCTGTAGTTTTCTAAATGTTTAGCTTCTTCCTGCCACTGTACTTCAGGGGCATTCAGGAAGGCAATCCCAGAAAGGAGGATTTAGTTCCCTCTCCTCTCCTATGGAGGCTTAAGGGAAGCAGATGTACAGAAGCCTCTTGGCTATGGTTCCCAGGAAATCAGCTGACACACAGGTTCTCAGGAGAGACGTTCACTGTGTTTCTTTTACACTCCTGGGACCTTTGTGAAGGCACACCAGCACTACAATTGACTTTGGTGGTGCAAACATGAGTCAATCATTCCTGTAATTCGTTGCATTTCAATCTTATTTCAATGAAGTGTTGGGACTGGGTAGCCTTGGCACAGTGCAGACCTTCCTAGTGAAACTTTTCTCCAGGCAGAAGTTTTAATAATGTTTCTTGGAGATGACATGTCTTCAATTCTTATGACCAGATCATCCATTCAGGGAGAATCAATAGAGCAGCCTTGCTACCTAGATGTGGGAAAAATAGGCTTTGAAAACTCCTTTTCTGTGGGTGTCCAGGGACTTCTGCAAATAGCAGGATCCAGGAATTGGATTTTGAAAGAGAAGGTACAAGAGAAATCATCCCCTGGAAGCACTTTCATTTCCTACTTAGCCCTCGAAACCTTATCCTCTCTGTGTTCAGCTCAAGACAAGCCTTCTTTACTGAAAGGCCAGTTCTCTTTTATGGTAATGCTTGTGTTTCAAGCATCTGTCAGTCTCTGGATTTTGTCATGGACCAACATAGAAACTGATTGTTATGTATCATCAGTTGTCAGTGCCCATGTCAATGTACTGAAACTTCTAAAATAGATTCTAGCTTAGAAACACTTTACCCAATTTTGTGGCTCAGAGTCTGTACTTACCCACAGTTTGTGGCTATAATTTCATCTTTCTTGCTTGCAGGTGACGTGTATGATATGTCTGGGCAAAGGATAGAAATAAATGAGGTAAGTGCTCAATTGCTTTCAGTGGCCCTGGATAAGTACCAGTGGACACAACCCTGCATAGCTTATGTTTTTGACCCTGCAAGAGCTGATGCTCTTGATGCTCACGACAGAGATGTGTGTACCTCTGGATGACAGAGAATTCCCAGAGTTAAGTTCCTTTTCAGTAAGCCTGGGTTAAACCTGCAGGTCAGGAACAGCTCACTGTCCCCTCTACTTCACCTGGCATCCTGGTGAATGCAAAGCTTCTCTTGAGCACTTGACCATTGGTGTTTGCTGGAGACTTGGACATTGGTGAATTTTATTTGCCTTGGCAATTAATTAAAGCTTTAGCAAGGAATTAGGGAGTGCAGTTCATACCAATAGCAAGGTCGCTGTCAAATTTCTCTAATGTCTGGACTTCAGAAAGTATGAAAATATGTCATTTCTGTATTTTTTTTAACCTCTGTTTGTGGGCACAAACACACGTCTTCATTTCTAAAATGTCTGAAATCTGCACGCAGTAATCCAAATAACAAACAGCAAGATGACGATGAAAATCCCACTCCTCCTTCCAGTGATTCACTTCCAGTCCATTTAGAACTTAAATTGCCCACTGAAACAGGCGGTTTGTGCTGAGTCCTGTGCCTCCAGCCTGCCCTCTCTCCATCAGCCTTGCTTGGTGACACACAGTGGACTCCTGCCAACTGTCCACCCCACCCTGCCTCTCATGACACTGTCTGGAGCAGAGCCCTGCTGCCCACACATCCTCCATGTGCCTGGACCTTGCTGCACAGACGAGTGTGGGAGGGGTCAGTCTGTGTTCTGGACTGAGTGCTAAATGTCAGTGTGCAGAGGTCAAAAGGATGATTCCCATTCTGGAAACTCTGAGCTCATCAGGAATGGGGCGGGAGTCAGAATCGTCCGAGGGAGGCTTGGCAGTCTGTTACTCCATGACACATCATGTGGGGAGCTTCTGGACGTTTCTCCAGTGTGTTCCACTCTGCTTGGGGCTCCTTGTTTTTTGACAAGATGGGCAGTGCCTGTGGAGTTTAACCTTTACTTCACTTGTCCGTCCTGTCTTTTCCATATCAGGATTTTTTTCTGGCTTTGGGAAAACATAGTGGATAAGACAGACTTTTTAATTGTTTTAAACTCTGCTCCTGCATTCCACTATCACAGGCAGCCTTTGACGTCATGAGCAGGATGCTTCCAAGCAGCCATGTGTTGAAGGCAGGCACTTCTTTGCTGTAGGCATCCATTGGCAGGGATCCTGTTGGAGCACTAGCTACTGCTCAGAGAGGCAGTTTAGCTAATTGAGTCTTAGCCTGAGTGCTGCTCTGAAACACACATCTAGTGCTTGTCCTGTCCTATGATAAAACACCTTTCATGACCTCCCACTTCCTTAAATCCACCAATCTGTGTCACAAACAGCCAGCCCTGCAGGATAGGGTCCTTTGTAAATGTGAGGAGGAGAGAGGGGTTGTGTTGGGCAGGCATTGGTGTACAGCCGTGTGAGAGCTCAACAAACCAAGCCGTGTTTTTTCCAGAACACAGAGAAGGTTGATTTCTCATACAACCCGTTAGCCGACCCAAAGTTTGCCTTCTATGACCACAGCCTGGTGGAAGCTGTGAAGCTGAACGATGTCCCGACACACAGGTTCTTCCGGCTGCTCTCACTCTGCCACACGGTGATGCCAGAGGAGAAGAAGGAAGGTGAGGGCTGCTGAAGGCACTGGAATGAGTGCTTATGTTCACTTGCACCACAGCATGTCTTCTCTCCACAGAAGCTGTTATTGGTCCTTTTGTCTCCCTGGTGATTTTCTGTAGTGCACAGCTACACATCAGTTAGTGTCTATGGAGATTCCACATGGGAAGAGAAAGGACCAGGGCCTCCACTCCCTGTGTGTTCCTGTGGTGGAGCTGACACTACTGCAAACACCACATCTCTGGAGTGTGGAAATTGCAGGTGCCACAGCTTCCCTGAGGTGGCACAGGCTTGCCCCACTCTCTCTACTCTTCTCCTGTCCCAAAAAAGCAAAGAGCACCTATCCACTGGATACTCATTAGCTCCTCTCACCCACTGTTCCCACAGCTACTAGGTCAGCCTCCTCAAATCCCAGACAGGATGAAAGCCATGCTTTAAAGGCTAGAATCAACTGAAAGGTATAAAATGAAAATACTGATCAGAAAAATACGTGCAAGCCTAACTAGAAGGGACTAAACCCGAGGAATCTATCCTCTCAGTGAGATGTTAAACTCCAAAGAGAGTGATTAAAATCCCCAAAAGAATCCAGGGTGCCTCTTGCACTGTCCTGGAGGATGGGTTGGTGGAACTTGATGGAGATGTGTGGACATAAGGTGCTTTTTAGTACTGCACCTCTGTGGATAGACAGAAAAGCAAAGGGATAACTGTTATATTATGTCTTAGATTTTGTATTTTTTTGGCTCAGAAATGAGTCAGAAGCTGCATTACATTTTTTTTCTTGCATATCAGGTAACTTGGTGTATCAAGCACAATCTCCTGATGAGGGAGCCCTAGTCACTGCTGCCAGAAACTTTGGATTTGTGTTCCGGGCTCGCACACCAGAGACCATCACTGTCGTGGAGATGGGAGAAACAAAAATCTACAAACTTCTGGCTATTCTTGATTTCAACAATGTTCGCAAGCGAATGTCTGTGATTGGTATGTTCCCTTTGCTACTTTCTTCCCTTCCTTCTTTTTAGGTACTGGAACTGACCCTCATTCTGCTATGATGCATTTTTTTAGGAGAGCTCCTTTGCAACGTGCCCTGACTAACATTTTTTTCTGAGGACTTGAGATGGGCTGCCTTGATTTTATAATTACACAGCTACACTGCCAGAAAAATACTTAAGGAGGCAGGTGGGAGAAATCTCCACATCTGGACAACAGTGATGCAAGCCAGCTTCCTAAAGATGCTAGCTTTTCATGTATATTGCCCCCCTCATTACAATGCAGGAAAGGCCTTTTTTTTCTAATAAGCTTTTAAATTTCAGTGAAATTTGAGGAAGTAGGATAGGAGAAAACAAGAACGAACTGAGACACCCACTTTCCCAAACAGAAAATGGAGAAATTATTCCAGAAACTTTTTGCAACCTTTATTAACACTCCAACATACTCTAATATTTCAGGAATGTTGCAATTGTAGTTACAGTTTACTGGTAGGAAAATAGGAAATGTGTGTTAGTTCCCTAAAAATAAGTTGTTGCTAACTTTTCAGTGAAGTTCTGCCTGTAGGGACGACATAGTTCCTGCTCAGACCAATGCACTCTCCTTTTCTAAGCAGAGCTTGTCTTGATTCCTGGGAGTTTGCCAAAACTTAGGGAAATTCAGACACCTGTAAAAACTTGGTTTTGATGGAAGGGCTTTGTGCCTCAAAAGACTCAGTCTGAGATTTGTAGCATTTCTTTTCCTCTTCCTCACAGTGCGGAGTCCAGAAGGTGACTTGACTTTGTACTGCAAAGGGGCTGACACCATTCTTTATGAACTACTTCATCCATCCTGCAACTCCCTGAAAGAGGAAACCACAGAACACCTGAATGTAAGAGCTTCCTTCTCAACAACATCTCTGCATTTGATGTTTTCCTTTTCCCCAGAATACTTTGTCTTCAGGGAAAAAAACTCCTCAGATTTTAGAAACAGCACTTAAGCACCAATTTTAAGTTATGGAATAGAGAAACAAATTCATTTCTATGGCTTTAGGTCTTAAATTAGTTGCCTAAGCATGAGCACCAGATGCCATTTGGACTGCTGCAGGACAGTCAGCAGATCAAGGGAGGTGATTCTGTCCTTCTGCTCTGCTCTTGTGAGACCTCACCTGGAACACAGTCCTGGAACTCTGAGATCCTCAACATAAGTAGGACATGGACCTGTTGGAGTGAGTCCATGGCTATGAAGATGATCAGTGGGCTGGGGCACCTCTCCTGTAGCTGGGAGATTTGAGTTTGTTCAGTGTGGAGAAGAGAAGGCTCTAGGGAGACCTTATAACACCTTCCAGTACCTGAAAGGGCTACAAGACTGCTGGAGAGGGACTTTTTACAAGGGGATGTTGTGATAAAACAAGAGTTAATGTCTTTGAACTGAAAGATGGTTGATTTAGATTAAATATTAGGAAGACTTTCTGTACTGGAACAGGTTGTCCAGAGAAGATGCAGATGCTTCATTCCTGGAAGTGTTCTAGGCTGAGTTGGATGGGGCTCTGAGCAGCCTGGTATAGTGGAAAGTGTCCCTGCCCATGGCAGGGGGATTGGAATGACAGGATCTTTAAGGTCTCTGCCAACCCAAGACATTCTATCATTCTATGATTCTGTAATATGTAATACCAATATGTAAAGATGGAAAATCCAGTGCAGTACATTTAGAAAACCTGTGACCTGTTTCTGATGCACCTTTACTTCAAGCCTGGGAAGACACCTTCCAGAGATGCATTTCACAAATGCATCCTTGCTGTTCCACCAAACATTGAGCTCCATGTTGTTCATCAGAAAGCACAGTTACAAGGACTTGCTAAGATGCCATGACTAGCTGTGCTCATGCTGTGCATTTCAGACAGAATTCACGCCCTAAAAATGTTGAACCCACATCCAAAATTTGAGGCTGTGTTCAGTGTTTATTTCGGTCTCACTGTTCTGGACCTCTTGTTGAGACATATATGCCTGGGAAACAAATACCTGGTTATTGTAAAGCTTTAGAGCCAGAAAGTAGAAAAGCCCTTTTGAGTTTTTTTTCATAAGGACCACAGATGGCAATGATAAAATGGTCTGGAATTGCTTGTAAAAATACCCCACCGTTTTTGGACTATGGTGTTGTTTTTTCACCTTTCCTCTGCAAACTTTGCCAAGACGCTTTTACCAGTCTGCTGTCTGAGGGTCCTTTGTAAGCCCAGGTGACCAAACTGTTCTTCTTGGACCTTTCTGCCTCACCACTGTCTTGCAGGAGTTTGCTGGAGAAGGCCTGAGGACACTCGTGGTGGCCTATAAAAGCTTGGAGGAAGACTACTTTCAGGACTGGATCAGGCGTCACCATGAAGCCAGCACTGCCTTGGAAGGACGGGAGGACAAACTGTCAGAGTTATACGAAGAGATTGAAAAAGACCTAATGGTTGGTAATTCAGGGAATCTGGGCCAAGCTGTGGGGGAAGCAGTGAGGGTGGTGGTTTGTCAATAAACAGCTCAGTATGACTTTGGTAAACACTGCTCTGCAAGCAGCTCAGTGGGCTGTGTGACAGGAGCAGGGCAGAACGTGGCAGCCCTGGGTGTTCACTGGCACCTCCGTCAGGAGCCCATAGCTGGGGTGTCAGCCACCAGTTCAGGGGAATGGTTTTATTTTAACTCATGTGGGTGTCAGAGTAGCTTTCTCGTGATGAAGTGACATACCAGAGACTGCAGGAGATGACGTGGACAGAAATATTTCATAGCTATCCTTTGTATGTGCAAATGGCTGATCTATTTATTTTCCAGTCTTTGAAATGGCAGGCAGTGAATAATTCCCAGTGCCCCTGAGAGTGTCTCCTTTGTTCTTCCAGCCCTGGGCAGGATGGGTAGATGATATCCATGAACATGTTTGTGTCAATTTGAAATAGAGCTGAACTGTGATCTTCGAGTCATTCTTCTCTCCCTCAGTGTTGTTACAATTTTCAAATGCCCTGGAGGATTTGCCTGTGTTTTAGAGCCATGAATAATGAATGAAAAGCATGTGTGTGATCTGAGGAGAAGCAATCCAGCTTTTGCACTCGTGGCAGTGCTTTCTTGAAACCCCAGAAATCCTGGCAGACACCTTTGCTCCTTCCATTAGCTGTATGCTCAGAATGCCAGCAGGGCTCAGGGAGCAAGCAAGTGTGAGCTGGGGAAATGCTGGCCTTTGGAAGTTGCAGTCTCTCTACTTGGGTCAGGGACAGATTGCACAGTCTTGAGGACCCTATAGTTCTGTCAGAGCTGTTACCTACATTGATAACACTCATAGCAGATGTATGATGGACATCCCAGGATGCCAAAAGGAATCCCAGGCTTAAAGCCAACCTCTGAATTTAGTCTCCAAGCAGCAGGAGGTAGATGGTAGCAGTGAAATCTCCATGTCCCTTTGACAACAGGTTAAAGCCACCAACTATCTGCAGTACAGCAAGGCTGGGATCAAGTACCACACCAGAGGACGTTTGGGGACATGGATCCACAGTGTCTTTGTCCCTCTATTAAAGCTCTATCTGCTGTGAAGGGAACACATGGAACAACACAGACCTGTAGGTCTGCAAACATTCTTGCAAATAATTTTATGCATATTCATAATCCATCAGAGCCTGGGTGAACAGAACATCTGCAGGATCAGGGCTGTATTCTGTACAGTAAATTTGCTGAGGAAGAATGACAATCAGTACACCTTATTCCTGGGGATTTCATTTGTGTTTGCTCGAATAATTAAGTTCAATTCTCTCTCCTTTGGTAGCAGTGGGAGAACTTAACCAGCTCCCTGCCATTTCTGTTAAGCTGCTAGGTGCCACAGCCATAGAGGACAAGCTACAGGATGGGGTCCCACAGACAATTGAGACTCTTGCCAAAGCCAACATCAAGATATGGGTTCTCACTGGAGATAAGCAAGGTAAAGGCACTACAGCACTGGATGTTTCTCTTCTACTCCACTGGTGGGGTGGTCCTGTGAAAACTGCACAGAAGACAAACTTTAGAGAGCTTTGCTTCATTGCCAGTTATGCAAAATTTCAGTTAACTGGAATTAGACCAGATGACTGTAGCTTGTGCCTGTCCTTAATTTCTGTCATGAGAATGGAAGCAGGGGAAGGGCAGCATCATTTGCCTCTGGAGACTTGACAGTAAGTATCCTATAGTTCCTGACATAAGCTATGAAAAGGTGTCACCTTCATCCAGTTGATCATTCAGGTGAAGAAGGTGGAAAAATTCTTGTCCTGCTTCCCAGAAACTTTAATGTTAAAGTGGATGTTGGGTGCATTTGAGTTTGCATTGAGATTTTGGTTCTGGCTCTCATCATCCCAAATAGAAACAGAGGAAACATAGGCTTTTGGAGGTGGAAAGAACAGCAAATAGACCCCAGTGAATTCTTTTGGAGACATAGTATTTTCTCTGAAACAATGGTGTTTCAGGGAGGTCAAAAGTGTTTGCAAATAATTTCATCCAAGACATGACCAGAGAACTTTCGAGAAAAATGAAACATTTCATTTTGTCATGTTCCAAATGCAATAGTTTTGCTATAAAATACCAAAATACCATTTTCAGAATTTTATGGACAAAATGCCATATTCTTTTTCAGAGCTGTGGTTTGGGGCTTCTCTGGAAGTAGGGAGAGCGAAAATTTAAAATCCCCGGAAAAAAAAATTGAATCAACATGAAATGTTTTTTGTTGCTCCAAGTATGTTGGTCAAAGGGTATTTTAAGCTTTTTCATTTTGGTAGAGCTATTTTTTTCCTGTGGTCTTGTGAAGACAAATTTGCTGCTACATCCATCAAAGTGACTGTCCTGGCTCTCTTACTTTTGACTCTGAAAGGCCCCAATCTCTTTTGAGTCAGAAAGAGAGCTTTTATCATGTGAACAAAAAGGCCACAGAAGTGGGTGAATTTGGGGCTGCTGAGATGGATTATCTTCCTGGTTTATCTTTCCCAGAGACAGCAATGAATATTGGTTACTCCTGCAACTTGCTGAATGATGACATGGCAGATGTTTTCATTATTGAAGGCAGCACATCTGATGACGTACTGAATGAACTGAGGTAAATGGCTGAAAAACAGTTTCAGTGCTGTGCACTAGCACTATTCGTGTTTTGTATCATTCCACCTTCTTTTTTCCTGTCAGCTTTCCTTATTTTAGTTCATTCAGGGACCTTAGATAAGGGAGAGCTGTCTCTCTGGAAGATCCAGAAGCTAAACACAATGTAGAAATCTCCTCTGAGAGTAATTACTGAAGCTTCTTGATCCAGGAGCTCAAATTAAATAAAGGTTAAAGAAAGCAGAGTCAGATAGAAAGCATCTCCTGAAACTGACCAACAAGTGATCCTGACCCACAAAGGCTTTCATATGGCACTTGCTGTACTGCTGCTGCCATTTATTCACATTGCTGTCCTTTGTCTGGGTATGTCCTTTAGATACCTTTTTGGCAGTATCTGAGAATTTACCTTCCTTCCTCACCTCCTCTGTAGACACAGGTTATTCGGTAGAGGTAGAAAATGGGAAAGGTTTGTAGTGCTTTTCTCTTGGAGTAGATGACTGCCAGACAACATGCACAGAAAACTGGATGCCCTTTGGGATACCATCTTTCATGACACTCAGTTTGTTTGACTTAAAATCAGCAGAAGCTTAGCAACACTTATTAGAGTTTCAGAAATGTGGATGATCTGTGCAGACAGCAGCAGCTAAACAGTGCATATTATTGTAGGGATTGGACTGAACTATCAAAGGGAAGCATTGATTTTTTGTTTTCACTAAGTTGCTTTTACAAAACATATATATATATTTGCAAGATTTTCAGATTTTAGTTATTATCCTGGATTTATTTTCCTTTTTTTTTTTTTAAGGAATGCAAGAAAAAAGATGAAGCCAGACTCCTTCCTGGACAGTGATGAAATCAACATTGAGTTTGAAAAATCTTCGAAAAAACAAATAGTTGTACCTGATGAGCAAGCAAATGGGGTGTATGGTCTGGTTATCACTGGTCACAGCCTGGTAAGGAAGGTTCAGAGCCTTACTGGGGATGAGTTCCCTGAAGCATTTACTGCAAGACATACTGGAAGTCTAAAAAATGCTTTAAAAATTAAACTCTGGAGTAAAAAGGTTCTTTTCTCCCATTTGAAGATTAGGTTTAGTGGTTATCTGAGGCATTAAAGGTGACAGACAATGTTTCAGAAGATGTTTCAGGAACAGAGAACAGTTTGCCTTGATCTTTGGTGAAGAAGAGGGGATGGAGTAGGTGGATCATATTTAATTTCTGGAAATATACTAGAAAAATAACCAGGTTTGTGTTTGCAGCAAGAAGATAACATGAGACGTGTTGCCAAGGACATATTCTACTAAATATAGCTGAAAACAGATATGCTTAATTTATAGGATATAGATTTTATGACTTAACTAATATATTGATACTCTCTCCCACCATGTTCTTCCAAAGCAAACTGAAGCAATACAGTCAAGATGAAATTTCTAAGTGACAGATGAAGGACTGCTTGGCAAGCATGGCTCTGAAGGGCTCACTGGTGATCTAAAGCAGCAGTTAGCTGTCATCTGCAGAGGGTTATCTCACATCTATTTGATGCTTAGTGTTTGCATTAACTGTTTAAGAGAGCAGGTAACACCAGGCTGGGAGAGAGTACAAAGAAATATGAGTCAGGCATGATGTGGAAAGCATAAGGGGAAACTGAGTCAGTTGGGATTTCTGAGCCTGGAGAATACTGATCAGTCTTGGAAATACTCTTCAAATTATGAGAGGTAAACAAATGGAATTAAACTGAGCTAAGAGAGTTCTGGATGTAATGTCCTCCTGGTGAGAACAGTGAAACTCTGCAATAAATTATAAGGAAATTTTTTAGAACCAGTTAGAGGAAAGAAAAAACAATTTGGATCAATTCAAACCTGTCTGCAAGGAAGGTTTAATTTATGTCAGGTCTATTTATTTGTTGTATTTTACTTTCCCAGATCTCAGTGAAAGCAAATAGACATATTTAGAAAGTTCTGGGAGGTGCTGCCTCCCAGAAACAAGGTGCTTCTGTTCCCTGTGGTTGCTACCTTTCTTAATGACAGCCCAGAAATTTTCACTTGCAGCTCTACACCAGTCCAGAAAATTACTATTAAGAAAACCCCATCTTTCTCTGCTTTTGGCTCATGTGCCATGTATACAGACCCCAAACACTCTCAGACAGTGTCTAGGTTGTTAAATACCCTTTCTCTCTCTTTTACACTCACTTCCTCTTGAACTGCAGGGCCATAATCCCCTTTATATTCCCACTGCAAAGCAGACCAGAGATCTGTCAGGTTTGCTCCATGTGCATTGCATGGACATCAGCTGGGAGCCCCTTGCCTCTTCCTACTCCATCCCTTCAGCTGAGTGCTGTGCTACCAGAACACAACTGGCAGTGATGGCAGAGCTTTCTTTATGCTCCTGGAAAAACACACATTCACCCACACCCTGGCAAGGGGATGGACCCACACGAAGAAAGTCTGCATCCAGTCCACACAGCATAGACACGATGAGTTTCACCAAGATTAGGGCTTTCTCCTCAGTGGAGACCACAAGGACAGTGCAGACAAATCTAGATGTCATTTATTTATTTCTGTGAGCCTGAACAATGGTAGCAGTGCTGATACTGTCCCATACCCAGCACCTGCTGAGTGCTCTATCCCTGCCTGCAGAGGGGTGGGAGGGAAGTGCTGGGCTATGCACACATCTGGTCCTACCTGAGCAAAGCAGTGAACAGAAACATGTCAGCATCTTAATGGCATCATCATGCCAGTTGATTGGTATGCAGTTGCACCATTAATATACAAAGTGACAACATTTTGCTGGTGCTGTGCAGCGAGGATGTCGAGGCAAAAGCCACCTCTGACTGCAGTGACCAGCAGTACTCAGGCTGAACCATGATATCTTGTTGAGCAAGCCTGCTGCCATGACAGAGGAAACAGGGGACACTTGTGACTCACAGCTGTTTCAAAAACAAAGAATATGTGACTGTCTGCCTTACACAGACAGGGCAGTGGGCTTGCAGTAATGGCTCTGAGCAGGAAGTGAGCCTTGTAGATTCCTTCCATATATGTCTGCTAAAAAGAGACAACAAAGAACAGAGCCAAAAAGCATGATCTGAAAGAAATACGAAAAGCTCACAGCTCTCCCTCCTCCTCATGCAGAGCTGGAGGGGTAACTAGACATCCAATTATCTCAGTGCTTCTCAAATAGAAATAACACAGCTGACTGATTTAAAAGGTCAGCACTCAGCGTAAAGCAGCCTTCTCCCTAGTTTTGTGTTTTGCTTTGTCATGCCCACCTGAGCTTTTTACTTTTTTTTTTTTTAATTAAGCACTTAACTAATTGAAATCTTTCCTATTTATCTCCCAGAGCTTAAATAGTAATCCAAGAGGGATGAGCAGATACTCTCACATGGAGATACACGAGGCTGTCTCAGGCCCTGCAGCCGCTTCCTGCTCTTGGTGTCTGACACTTCTGCCCTCTGTCAGTTTATGTCAGCCAGAGCAGCTGTGGTGCATACCCAGATGTGGTGCATATCCAGATGTGGTGCATACCCGAAGTGCAAGTTTGTAGGTGTAGGGTGCATGGCATGATGTGCAGTGTGGATGCTCCCTGCGACTGGGCGGATAGATTCACCCACATGAGTGTAAGAGGCTGGCTCAGCTGTCCTGGCCACCTCGCTGCATCCTCTTTGTCAGGCCAGGAGTTGCTGTGAGCCTGCCCTGGACATTCCCTTTCCTCCTTTCCAGGCTTACGCACTGGAAGGGAACCTGGAGCTGGAGCTGGTGAGAACTGCCTGCATGTGCAAAGTGGTGATCTGCTGCAGGGTGACTCCCCTGCAGAAGGCCCAGGTGGTGGAGCTGGTGAAGAAGTACAAGAAGGCTGTGACCCTGGCGATTGGAGATGGTGCCAACGATGTCAGCATGATCAAAAGTGAGTGATGGCAGACAGCCAGCATGCTGTAGCAGACTGACTCAAAGAGGTGTTTGCTCTCTGAGGTGGGCTAGCAGCAGGAACACATATCTGAGTGCCTCCTGTACCACCCTCTTTGTAGAAATAGGTGTGTGTGTCCCAGATTTTGGCAGATCTCTATAGAGCACTCTCACTACAGGTTAGCTGTGTCTCCTGTCTTTTGGGTCACACTGGGCTCCTTCAGGACCTAAGGTTGCACTAAGTGCCTATTTTTTGTTTCTACCTTAGAATGGACAAAATAGTTGGCTCAATGATCTTACAGGTCTTTTCCAACCTAAATGACTCTATGATTCTATGAAAAGCCCACATGGGCTGTGATGTGTCAATCAGTGTCTGATTGTCTGGTGGTCTGCATGACTGCCATCACAAGGGAAATGTATATAAGAAATAGTTTATATCATAGAGGGCCTGACTCAAAGCAGAAATAAAATCTTTGTGCCTGTAAATATTCTGTATAATATTATGTGGGGTGGTTTTTTCAGCATTTCTTTGTGTTAGGGCTGTTTGTTAATTATCTCCCTTGAGTTACAGATGATAGGCTTCCAGGCCTCTCCATCCTTGAGCATCATTTGATGCTGCATTACCTCAGTGAATTTATGAAAAAAAGTCTTAACTAGGTATAATTAAATTATGATTATTCAGAAAGACCTATTGCTAATCTTCCTTGTGTTAATTTGCAGGAATTGATTAACTGGAGCCTTTTAATTAAGAAAGAAAAGGCTAAGTAGAGAGCTTCAAGGGAGATAAGTCAGGCAGTCAGCAAAGAAAGAAGAAAGTTAAAGTGTACATAATAATTAGAAACTAACCCACTCCTCCACAAGAGGATTGAGACTGGGATTTTATCAGTTCAGTTCAGTGGAACCCTCTGAATCTAACCAACCTTCAGCCATTAAGATTGTATTCATTAGTTAAAGCTGTATAATTAGCTGTCACATTAAACTTATGTCCATATTTAATAAATGCAAGTTACTATGAAAAAAAATGTGGCTCTTCTATCTAATTATTTGATTGAACTAATAAAGCCCAGGAAACATAAAAAGGCTACAGCCTGTCTTCAGCACAGTGTTTCAGAAACTTTAAAATGTTTTGAAGATTTTGCCTATCTGGGATGATGTTTTAAGGCTGGGAGGACATGCATGCATGTAAATAAAAGTCACATGTCAATATAAATTAAATTTATTGTTTCATAACAGCAGCTGTTATGAACAACAGTATTCATGCTCCTGGAAAGCGTTCAGAAAAAAAACGTAAACTGTCACCGACCCTATAATTTCATTCAAGTAATAAAAGCCCACTTAAGGGAAATGTATCACAGAGCCAAAATCATAGTGCTGCTGAAAGAATTAGTGCACCAAAATTTTTTTGTTCTTTCATAACTTTTCATTCTGACTTTTTATGAAGGCTGTGAGAGTATTAACTCAGTGTTCAGCGCAGGGTAGCTAATTTTAAAAACGAGGCAGCGAAAACTCTCGGTGCAATGACGTGACCAACAACCTTGCTGTTGCAGCTGCCCACATCGGGGTTGGCATCAGTGGCCAGGAGGGGATGCAGGCGGTCCTGTCCAGTGACTTCTCCTTCGCGCAGTTCCGCTACCTGCAGCGCCTGCTCCTGGTCCACGGGCGCTGGTCCTACATCCGCATGTGCAAGTTCCTCAAGTACTTCTTCTACAAGAATTTTGCCTTCACCTTGGTGCATTTCTGGTATGGCTTCTTCTCTGGGTTCTCAGCACAGGTAGGTCCGGCTTTGGTTTTGTCAGGGATGTGGAGATGGTCAGAGGGCAGCGCCTCTCCTGTGAAGACAGGCTGGGAGAGGAGGGCTGGTTCACCTGGCAGATGAGAAAGCTTCAGGGAGATCTTAGAGCACCTTTCAGTACCTAAAAGTGCCACAAGAGAGCTGCAGAGGAACTTCTTAGCAGGGCCTATTGCAATACGGCAAAGGGTAATGATTTTAAACTAATATTAGATTGATACAATGACGTTTGTACAACACTGACAGAAGTTGCCCAGAGAGGTGGTTGATGCCCCCTTTCTGGAAACATTCCAGGTCAGGTTGGATGGGGCTCTGAGCAAACTGACCTAGTTGAAGATGTCTGTGCTGATTGCAGGGAGGTTGGTTTAGATGAATTTTACAGCACTCTTCCAACCAAAACCATTCTGTAAGTCTATATCTAGTGTTTTCAAGCCAAGTATCTGGAAACATTTTGCAAGGAACTAAGAAACTAAGCCATTCCTCCCACCTCACTGAACAAAGTCAGCTCTGTCTTCTTCAGCCACATGGGCATAAAGCAGATATTGCTGCCTCCATTGTGCTGCTGCTGGAGGATGGATGCCTGAAGACAAAATATATATATTATAGAGTCATATAATCATTAAGGTTGGAAAAGACCTCCAAGATCATCCAACCACGAACTATCAGTCCAACCATGAACCCAACACTGCCACATTCACCACTAAACCATGTCCTCCAGTGCCACATCCACATGTTTTTTAAACACTGACCACACTGTCAATGAAGAATGTTTTCCTAATATCCAGTCTAAACCTTCTCCAGCATTTAGGTGCATTATGACACATTACATATGTCACTTGCAGGATTTTCAAAAGTATTCACAGTGATTACAGCCATCAGCTGATGACACAGATTAGAGTTTGGTGCAGAGCTTGTGTGATCTATGCTTGTGCTGTTAGCATATTTGGAGCAAGCAGTTTAACCCTGAGATTGTGGCATCAGGAGCTTGCAAGAGGAGCACATCTAGAGTGAAAAAACTATTGCTGGTTCACAGCAAACCAACCTCCAACTAAACACAGATGTGGAGAGTGCAGATATCCAGGGGCTGGGGGTGCAGGGTGGTGCAGAGGGATCCTGCTGTGGCTACAGCCAGCAATGGGTACTGAGCAAACTGGGCTGGCATAATGTGATCCTTCCCCTGTTTAGAGATGCTGAGCTTGACTCATCTCATCCCTTTTGTCTCAGTAACATCTCAAAGGTGCTGCAGCACATTATTGCATATACTTTTAAAGAAATGGAAAACACAGTTTTTTGCTAACTTCACTTACTTTGGTTTTGTTTTTTTTTCCCCCAGACTGTCTATGATGAATGGTTCATTACACTTTACAATTTGGTATACACCTCTCTCCCAGTGCTAGGAATGAGTCTCTTTGATCAGGTACTGTTCTGTCATCACTTTGAGGGATTTTGTTCATAGAGTTTTGTCTCCAGGTGCTTTGAGCTGGTTCCATGAAGCAAAAACAGCTGACCTTTTGGCTACACACTGTGGTGACCCATGAAATAATATCCTGACAGAGAGAACTTGGACCACAAAAAAAGATGCACCAGAGAGAAGGTGTATTCCCTCTTAGTCATATGATTTGGGTTTAGGTAGTCCTGTGAGTAGCAGGGAGTTGAGATAAATATGATTATTCTGATTTGGCCTGTAGGTTTCAGTGTGTGATGGGGTTTTTGGGTTAGTCTGCTGCCTACAGCACCAGCTGCCATTGCAACCTTCCCCCCAGAGCAGTCATATCCTACTACCTGAGTTCCTGAAGCCTGGCAAGTAATTTCCTAATGATCAGACAAAATAATTAATTAACTGGATCTTTGAAACCGGAATTTGCAAGTTCAGCCTTTTTAGTGAATTCTTTCTGCAGTAATTTCACACAAATTTCAACCTCATCATTACTGTTTGACAAGACAAAGCAGCAATAAGGCTTTTCCTATATGCATTTTGCAAGTTAAATAAATAGGAATTAGGTACTTTCCAGTGGTTCAGTGCTCCACTCTGGACACTTAAGGGATCCAAGTCAGACAGCCTTGCCTGTGTAGGGAGGTATTTTCTAACCCTTGACTTCCAGCCAATTCTCTGGAGAACAGACCATGCAATCTGCTTTAGATGAAGTATATAGTCTTTCTTATTTTGTCAGCTGTCAATTTTTTTTTAGCACAAGAAAGGTAAAATACATTATGGAAAATATGCCCAGGTGACCTTGGGATGTGCCATGGCAGTAAGCACAACTGAGTGAATTGTGTGCTATGGCTTTCCTCATGGGAATGCATGTCACAGGGACATGGCAGCCCTAACTGTGTGTTTGGTAGCTGCCAGCAAATCTGACTGTCTCCTCTCTGCTGTCAGGATGTGGATGATCGCTGGAGCATGCTGTTCCCTCAGCTATATGTGCCTGGCCAGCAAAACCTCTACTTCAACAAGGTGGTGTTTGTCAAGTGCATGTTGCAAGGCATCTACAGTTCCCTCATCCTCTTCTTCATCCCCTATGGGGCCATGTACAATACCATGAGGAGTGATGGGAAGGCCATTGCTGACTACCAGTCCTTTGCTTTGATGGCTCAGACCTGCTTACTGATCGTGGTGTCTGTACAGGTAAGGCATCCTAGGTAATATTTTTAGGGATTAGCTGTTGTTTCATGATGGGAGCATCCAGAGGGCCAGCTGGGGCCTTGACAGCATTGTATTTGCTACTGCATTTTGCATTCTTGCAAAAAAAAAAAAAAATCTCTTGACACCAGATTAATCTCTTCAGTTCAACAGAACAGGAGATTTGTATGTTATAAAAAGGTCAGGGTGACAAGAAAGAAGAGTCTTTGCCTTGAGAATATTGCAGCCATAACAGAAAAATCAGGTAAGGCAGGGAATAGAGAAGGACATGTTCCATTTTTGTGGGAAGGGTTTGAAGCACAGAACTGCCTGTCTGCCATCAGGCAGTTATTTATAGTTTCTCCATTATGGAGATGTCTCTGCAGCCTGGCCCAGTGCATGATGTATGTGTGACGTAGCCTGAACTTGCTGGAAGAAATAACTAGGACTTGGTGGTAGAAAATTCAGATGTTACTATCAGGATGAGAGAGATTTCTTAAAAGAAAACCAATCCATCACACTTCCCTGGATAATAGTTTCTGCTGTCTGAAGTCTTTGCAGGCTTGTTCTCCTAACTTTTAATGTTACATCACAGCTTAGGAGAGGGGAAATAAAGCCTGACTTGTTTGAACTTACCATGTTCAGCTCTGGGGCCCTCAGCATAAGAAGGATGAGGGCCTGTTGGAGCAAGCCCAGAGAAGGGCCATGAAGTTGATCAGAGGGCTGGAGCACCTCTGCTAAGAAGGCTGAGAGCATTGGGGTTGTTCAGCCTAGAGAAGAGGAGGCTCCAGGGAGATCTCATTGCAGCCTTACAGCTCTTGCCAGGGGGCACAAGAAAGCTGGAGAGGGACTTCTGACAAGGGCATGTAGTAAGAGAAGAGGAGTTACTGGCTTTGAAAGGAGAGTGGGTTTAGATTAGATACGACGAACAAATTCTTCCTGTGAGGGTGTTGAGACACAGGCACAAGTTGCCCTGAGAAGCTGTAGCTGCCCCATCCCTGAAAGTGTTCTAAGTCAGGATGGGTGGGGCTCTGAGCAACCTGGTCTAGTGGAAGGTGTCTCTGCTCATGGCAGCTGGGTTGGAACAGGATGATCTTTAAAGTCCCTCGATATCCTGTCTCCAGGACTGGCCACTAGTGAATGCTTGAGAAGAGGGCAACAACAGGATAAATGTCATAATCCTGCCTTGAATGGTTTCCCAGAAACTTATGATTTGTGACTTGTTATTTCTTGAGGCTTGAATGAATAGCATTCTCGGGGGGGGATGTACAAAGCAGAGGACAAACTGTGTTCAGCACAGATCTGCTAAATAAGGAAGGCACTGACAATAGCTGCATTGCTCTGTTCTTTCAGATTGGCTTGGACACCTCTTATTGGACAGTTGTCAACCAGTTCTTCATCTGGGGCAGCCTTTCTGTTTATTTTGCTATCACCTTCACCATGTACAGTGACGGCATGTACCTGATCTTCACAGCCTCCTTTCCCTTCATTGGTAAGCCTTGGGACAAATCTGGATTGTGCTCAGAATGGACATACTGCAGGGCTTAAAGTTTCCAAATATTTCTATGTATATTTTAGGATATATTGCTGCCTTTTCTGCAAGAAATGCCAGGATATTTCTGAGGATTGCTGGGATTTATTTTGAATCCCATCCATCCAGGTGAATGGATGCCATTTTCCCTTTGCTGTGTAAGAGTGGACATTCCCATGCAGTCATGGGAACAGTCCTTTAAATAAACCTAATGAGCTGGATAGAATGCTTTTTGCTACTCTTCTGTATTTGGGTTCCAGGTATCCAATTTTTGCAGCTATCTAGGGGCATCTTATTTGTAGATGTGTGATCTTTGTAAATAAGTTAACATTTTGGCATAGGAAGTCATAGAAGTACAATATCAAGTCAGACAAGAGAAAAATGCCATGTGATTATGGTGAGCCTTCTGCCAGGTTAAATGGCAAATTCTCCAACAAGAAAACATACCAATGGTGACCAGGTCTTTGTAGTTATTTTACATAACAGATTTCTGAACACATGCAAAAAATGAAGGATAAAAAAATGAGTCCATCTCCTGAGACTTTGACCAGGAAGAACATGTAAGTGGGCAAAATAATTCAGACTTTTAAAAAGCTCTGTGCATCCATAGCCAATATAGATACAACATTGTAATGAGTCTCTACTTCTGAAATCCCATTTTTTAATTTAATAATCCAATTCTTTTTATTTCAAGTCTCAGATTTTTGTATTAATCAATGCCTTCATTTTTTAACTTACTTTTCCTGTAAAAACTTGTTTTGTTTATCTTCACTGTATCAGCAAGGGACTTAGCCAACTTAGAAATATCTGAGATGCAGGTCAGTTGTTGCAACATATTTTTCAAGCAGATGATCACATCCACTTTCAGATGGCTTTTAGAATCAAAAACGCTGACTGAGAGAAGACAGAATGTCTGTTCAATTTCCCAAGGCAGGTGGACAGTTGGACTGGATGATCTTGAAGATCTCTTTCCACTTTGAGGATTCTATGATGATTCTAACTCACTTGCCATGATATCTCATCTGCTGCTCTGTTATTAATACATTGGTCAAAGAAGCAACAATGCTGAGGGCTACTTCATAAGGTCCCAGTTCTAAACCATTTTTAAGGAAAGTGTTTCTAGTCTGGACTGAGACAACTTGTTTACTTGAATTTCATTGAGGTTGTATTACAGCAGAATTTGGCCAACTGGAGAGAAAACATTCAGCAAATATACTGCCAACACCAGCATCATTAAGCCCTGTAATGAGGGTTTTGCAGACTGTTTGTTCTGTCTTACATTCCCTCAGTTTTGTAAAAGCCAGAAGTGAGCACTTTGGTTTCAAAGGAGGTGTCAGTGACATGCCACCACGTGGCAGTGGTGCTGCCAATGCCCCCATTAGGCTATGCTGTCTGTGCAGATCCCCAGAGCAACAAATGCTTCTCTCATAAAGGGCTGTGAGTCCCATCATGTGCTAGGCAGAGCTAGTACTCCATATCCTTTAGGAAATGGTTCTGGAAAGCAAGAAAGGAGTATTCCTCCCTTTGCACTAGAGTCCTGGCAAAAGGTGGGAGTCCTAGGTTGCTACTTAAGATCTCCTGAATGTTTATATCAATCCTTTGCTGTGATTTGACTCTTCACAGAGAGAAAAGATTCGCTCTGACACCCTTGTCCACCTGGGTTGTTGCTGCAATCATGTCTGGACACTGCATTTTTTTTTTTGCTCATCTTAGACAGTGACACTGGCTTTGCAGTTCTCTCTGCAGCCAGTTGATTTCACTGTTGAAGATGATGTCTGGCTTGTATTTTGGTCTGTTTGCCAGGTGCTGTGAAATCACAGAGAGCAACAGGGAATAATGATGGGAGGTGCTGCTGTTACTGCTTTAATCATGGGTTTGTTTTCCAGGTACGGCTCGGAACACCCTCAGCCAACCCAACGTGTGGCTGGCCATCTTCCTCAGCATCGCCCTCTGCGTGCTGCCAGTGGTTGGCTTTCGATTCCTGAAGGCTCAGTTAAAGCCAACTCCCAGCGACAAAGTAAGGAGATACCTTATTAAACCAGAAATCCTGCTTGCCATGGCCGAGGCTCACCCTGGAGCCACATTGCATGGGCTTGGCATCGCCTGGAGTGTGTGTCCCTGTCGCTGACAGTGCTGCCATCTGCCAGTCCCTTACTCCCCAGAGAGGAGGATTGAATTTTGGGTTTGGCACGGTTCAAACCATCTGCAGCTGGGACCAAGGCTGAGATTATTTAGATGTGGATTAGACTGCTCTGAGGCAGGAAAGCTGCACTATTTTTAGGTGCAGGGTTTAAGCAGTGTGGCTCAGTGGCAAAGGAGTGGCATGTTCCTCCTGCCCTGATGCTGTGCAGTTTTTAGCCTGGCAACTGCAGGCTTTCACCCTCCACCAGGGAGTATATGATTGCTGGGAATTTTTTTATTTATTTCAGAATTTACTTTTTGTAGCTGATGGCTATATGCCCCCTCTGGAACCAGCTTCCCTCCCAGTCCCGGGAATATGAAGATGAGGGCTCCAGGGCAAAGAGAGACAGGGAGTGATGGAGTGGGCAGGGAGCACACTGCTCACTGCAGCCAAAGGACCCCTCAAGAGCATCAGTGCACACAGAGCTAGTTCCCCGGGCTCGGCTCCAAAAGGGAGCATTTGCTGAATGCTGCTGCCACCTCGTGCTCCCTTCCTCTCCCTGCACCAAGCTGCCTCGAACCTGTGTCCCAGCACAGCCCCAGGGGAAAGCACCGCAGGTGACACCCTCCCTGGTCATCCTCGGGATGTCTGTGGAGCTCCACAGCTTCTCTCTGACTGTAGGAGAACGTGTTAGGGGAATTCTCAGCCCTTGCAGAGAGGGTAGGTGGGTGCTGGATAAGACAGAGAGGACTAGGGAGGTCCCTGGGACATAGTTCGAAGAGTTTGTGAGTGTAAAAACGGGCTGAGTTTAGCCCAGCTGAGCAGAAGTCAAACACAGCTGTCACCCAGGATCCCAGCCTCACTGCTGAGGTTGAGCAGCCCTCTCTCTCTAGCACAAAAGTACTTTTCTGCCTCCTCTTGGAAGTGAATGGTCACAGGAGAGGAGTGTGTTTCCAGCTCTACAGAGTCCCCCAGCTGGTAGCAGACAGGTCTGGTGTTTGGAGAGGCCAAGCACCTGCCACTGCCATTGTGCCAAGCAAGAAGCACAGCAGTCCAGCAGCTGGGGGTTCTGTTGAACTACAGGCTCTCAATAGCAGCCTCCTACACTACATTCTGAAAAGCCTTCTGACAGCAGATTAACTCAGTGGCCACCTGGGAGCAGAAAGCCCACTACCTGCAAATAAAGTGCAATATTTATTTCCCACCTGCCAAGGAATATATGAATCTATTGTTCCTGTAAGCATTCAAGGCCAAGTTGCCTGGGGTGTTGATCAACCTGATATAGTAGCAGTGGGGTTGGACTGAGATGATCCTTCCATCTCAAGCCACTCTATGATTCTATCGTTCTATAACAATCATCTTCACAATCATAAAAAGCTTTTGTGTGCCAGAAACTCCCCTTAGTTGTCTGTTTTCTACATTAAATATGCCAATTCTTTAATGTTTATTTATTTATTTTCTGGAGTTTTGACTTGTTGTGATGACTTTCACATTTTGGGTGATTTGACTGAAAGTCCTACAGTCATACCCCGACCATGGCATTGCAGAGCTGTGGGGAATACATGGAAATCATTCCCTCCTATGACTTAGAGATGATGCTCCCATTAACACCTCTTAGAATAGAACAGAAGATGCCTTTTCCTCATTTCTGCCTTTGGATCCCTGCTTTTGCTTCCCTTCCTCTGCTCCTCTTCCACTGTGCTTGTGAGTAACGATGCACTTTCCACTTTTTCCGCCTTATTTCCTGATTTCCAGGTCCTGCTGAAGATCAAAGAAGCAAAAAAGAGGCCCCCTCCACCCTCACCCAAGCGACGCCTGCGCCGGACCAGCACCCGCCGCTCTGGCTACGCCTTCTCTCACCAGCACGGCTTCGGAGCACTCATCATGTCTGGGAGAAACATGCGGCCAAAATCACCTTTTGCCACAACGGGAACATTTTCACCAAATAGTGACAAATATAAACACAAAGGATTGTAACAAAAAAAAAAAAACAAAAAACCACCCCACCCGCAAAAAAAAAAAAAAGGAGAGAAGAAAAAAGAAAAAGACACCCCCCCCTTGTTCCCCGTAAAAATTAACAAAGCAAACCAAAGAAAAGGGCTGTCAAGAGAAGAGACTGTGCTGCCTGCAAGGCACCGAGCCAGTGGCTGCCCAGAGCTCTGCCCTCTGGGCTGCCAAATTAAGGACTTGGGGCTTTCCTTTCACCCGGGTGCATTCTCAGATTCTAGTTTCTTTTCCAAAGATGTGTGCCGCTGCTAGGGAAGGTGGCCAGGGTGAGCTGGAGCATGGAGTTGTATGGTATCCCAGAGGACCTCCCTGGTACAAGAGAGAACGTGCTGTGGGAGGCATCTTTGCTCCTTGAGATTGTTCATAACTAGATTTTTTTTCTTCCTTCTAACTATATACCTCAGAGCAGAGAGAATTCCAGTCTGACGAAAATTGAAATTGGCAATGTCTTTCTCAGTCATGTGCCTTCATTTTTCTTCATGAATCCACTCTGGGCTGTATTACTGGAGTGACAGTATTCACCCCAGGTGTGCCTTAGGCCCAGCCACACAACCCACAAATCCACAATCTTTGTATCATGTGTGATTTTGTGGCTTTTTGACTGCAATCCACTTTCTCAAGAGATGGCCAGTACCCAAACACCACCCTCCCAAATCTGCCAGCAGGAAGTGCTGCAAGATCAGAGAAACTCTTAGTTGGTCAAGGGACCAGGAGCTGACACTCATGCCCTGATTTATCTGGGTTGCAAATCTGCTGCAAATGTAAAGGACTGCTGTCCTCAGAACACTTTCAAGTTTTGTAAGTGGGCGCCAGCTATTTCATTAAAACTTAAAATAAAAGAGCAGAAGGTGCTCAGGCTTGCCTATGCATCAAACCACGAAATCTGGCCCCTGAGAAGCCCATGCCATGGTTAGGGCTCACCTGAACTGCCAGCACGAGGCATCTGCCCCCTTAACACAATGAGGTGTGTGCACATCTGGCTTGGTGGTGATCACACCAGAGTTATCGAAGCCAGAAAAGCTATTTCATGGCCAAGCAGCTGAAATAGCCTTTACTACACTGGTGCTAGGGCTCACTGTAAGGGATGAAGCATGACCTGGTGGCTCCCTCACCCTCCCCGATGAGCAGAATGGTCACGATTCAGAAAAACTTAATGATGTCTCAGGAGTCTCTGCAGTGTTTCATGGCTGCAGTGTTTCTCTGTGCTGGCTCAAATTTTACTTGGGAACAGGTTATCTGTCAAACACTGGTGGTAGAGCTGGAAATCCTACCAGTCTGACTGCCAGCAGAGGGACCTAAAACGCACAGACACAGCTGGGGATGTGGTGATCTTGAGGGACTGGGATTTGCTCGCTGTTTTGTTACACCAACTCCATAATCATCAGGGTTACTGGGTGGAAGGCCAGCGTGGCAGCATCAGAGTCTGTCCTGCCAGCACTGCTGAGCTGTCTAAATGCAGCTTTTTTTGTGTGCAGAGGACTAAACCCTGGCTGGTTTTAGGGATTTTTTTGCTTTTGTGTTTTTTTGTTGAGGTTGGGGTTTTTTTTCAGCTCCATTATACAAATTTAGACTCCTTCATTTGAATTGGACTATTTTGTGCAGTAACCAGTCAATATTTATGAGACTCTGCTGTGAGTCTCTAGGGTGTCAGTGGAGGCAGTGTATGATGGCAAGAGGCCAGCCATGTCCCCATTTCATGGAACACCCTGTGGTCCCAGTTCCAGCAGTTACTGCGAGAGATTGTTTAAGCTCTAACAGAAGGTTTCATCTCCCTGTGTATAAAAAAGCACAGGAAAGAAAAAACCCAAAATCCAAACGAGTCTGTTGCACCTGCTGCTTGGGGAGGCTTGTTGCAAACTGTGGTATTAAATTTCAGCATGGCCAGTGCAAAACTGGAGCTGGGACTGGATCCAGACTTCAGAGTCTGGGAGCTGCTTGCTAGGGAAGGAGTGAATTATCTGGTGTTCTCCCCTGGAAGGAGACATCTAAGTAAAGTGAGAGCTTGCACTGTGGCTGAGGAAACCGCTGTGTTAGTTAATGCTTGTCACCTTCCTCTGATTTACCATTCACTTTGCAGAGACAATCATGGCTTTCTGATGAGGGTTATGTTTTTCACGGCCAGCCTCCCTGGAGTTAGAGGAAAAAGGAGAATTTGTGCAGATAAGCAGACATCCCCATGATACCCAGACTGGTCTGTGGACTCAAAGTCCTATCAAAGCTGTTCCCAGCGTCTGATGCAGCAAAATATATTGCAGAGCAGCAGAGGCAGAGCTTGTGCTGACAGAGCAAGGAAATCTGACACTGTGTCTCTCTTCTCATAAGGTTTACGTGCAAAGTACTCACCTTCTGGCTAAAAGGGGATTTGAAAATGTTGGCTACAACATGCAGGGGATAATAAAGCTGTTGGTGAGCTTGCACCAGATACAATTCTTTCAGTGGTTTGACACAATCAGCATTTGAAACACATCAGCTGGCAGTGATGTCTGTCCTACATCACTCCTGATTTTGTAAAATAATTGTGTTTTGTTTTTTTTTTAAATAAAAAGAGAATATTGGGATGATAGATTCCTTGGAACTCTTGTTAATTGACATACCAAGTTTATAACCAGGAGTGCACGGGAGGGATGGTCTGTGGGACAACGGATCTGAGACGGCAGCCCTTTCCACCCGGCATCCTGACGCGGGAAGCACAAAAAAAAAAAAAAAAAAAAAAAAAAAAAAAAAAAAAAAAATTCCCAAAATTTTCCACCCTGGCTAGGATGTCCTAAGAGGAAACTTAGCGGAAACGTCAGCCATGGTGAGGCGGAGGAGCCTGCGGGGGCGGGCAGCGCGGGGAGCCCGCCCCGTGGAGCGGCTGTAAACAGCGGAGCGATGCCTGACAGCGGTAAGGGACGGGGGCAGCGCGGGTGGGACAGTGCGGGAATCCTGCGGGAATCCTGCGGGAATCGTGCGGGGAGCAGCGGGGTGGCTGCTTCTCGGGTGCGCGGTGCTCTGCTCGGCTCCCCCGGGGAGGTCAAGCCGTGTGTCATCGTCTGTGCGGTGTCTGAAAAATTATAACTTAGTCTTTTATGAAGCTCTCGTGTTTCACAGATATGTCAGAAATAAATCCCTGAAATAGATTTTGGGTTTTGTTTTCACCCCCTCCCCTTTTTTTCCCCTCCTCATTATTCAATAATATAAATATTCACAGTTTGAACGTTGTTTTGCTGTTGTGCCTATACTTGCCACTCCACTGGGCTAGAGTTTGGGGGTCAAGAATGATACTGCTCTGATGATGTTGAGGCATTGGAACAGGGGGCCCAGAGAAGCTGTGGATGCCCCATCCCTGCGAGTGCTCAAGGCCAGGTTGGATGGGGCTCTGAGCAGTCTGGTGTGGTGCAGGGTGTCCCTGCCTGTGGCAGGGGGATGGAACAAGATGGTCTTTAAGATCCCTTCCAAACCATTCTGTGATTCTTTGATAACCAGTGTTTCCTTATCTTACACTGCAGCAGAGGAGAGCTTAGAACATCTGCTCTGTCCTCAGAATCCACAGGGTAACAATGAGCAGTCTCTGTCCCTAAAACCATGGGTCAGCTGGTGTGTTTGGGCAGAGGCACCTCAAGGGTGTTTTCCATTGCAAACTACAGCACCTGCATTCCTTCCAGGCTGTCTGGTAGCTCTCTGTGTGCATCCACACTGCTCTCTCCCACTGACCTGTAGCCTGGAAGTCCTTACTTGCGAGCAGCTCTTAGGAAATGGGAGGGCAGAGGAGCACTACGTGGTTGCCCTGGGCTATCCAGTTGGATTCTCAGCAAGGTCTGTTGTATGAATGGAGGCATCTCAGTAATGATCTATGCTAATTAGCAGCTGGAACAAAAACAGGAGCATAAAAGCCGTCTTGGATATCTGTGGGCACATGCTCTATATCCCCTAACCCCATCAGACTTTTTATAAAATTCATCCTAAATCCAGATATTCCAGTTGGAAAGCTTCCTGTCCTAGAGGTTGTTTTTTTCTCTCTAATTTTCAACCGAAATGTGTTCACTGCATTCATTCTCTTGTTGTCATGCCAGCTTTACACTTTTCCTTCAGCAGTTTTGTTTGTCTCCTGTGATATATTTAGACAGCAATCCTATCCGCTCTCTGCCTACATTTGGCTAGGCTAAACAAGCCAGGCTCTTAAGTTTCTTCTTGTTTGATAGGTTTTCTGTTTCCCTCAGGCCCTTTCTGCACCTGCTCGTTTGAGTTTATCATTTTAAATGTGAGTGACCAGAATTTTTTTGGCATGATGCTTCTTTTATCCATGCCTGTACAATAGCTCTGGTATTTCACTGCCTCGCCTAGACTGTGTTTGCTTTTCTTACAGCCTCATCATCTCTGTGTTCTTTAACACTGTTTTAGTGGTTATTTTTCCTAATCTTTTTATGAATATGCACAATTGTTAGCTAAATTAGGTTAGCTACATAAATACCTCTCCTTTCATGCCTGACAACATGGGGAGGAGCTGGAATCATCATAGGATAAGTCTGCGCATGCTAATGCTTTACACTGGTGCCTTGTCCTTAGGGCCAAGCTTTTTCCATGAGGGCTGGCAAGGACGTTTGGCTACATCTGCTGATGTGTTGGCTGATGTAAATATGCTGGAGTGAGGGAGCTGCCATTTCTCCCAGCAATAAGTGTGGGGCTGAGTTCCCAGCCACAGCTCCCAGACATACCCTGTCCCTGTCCCTGTCCCTGTCCCTCTCCCTCTCCCTGTCCCTGTGATAAAGGTCTGTGTTGCTGC
The DNA here is from genome assembly GCF_052056855.1 of Sturnus vulgaris. Classification (NCBI taxonomy): domain Eukaryota; kingdom Metazoa; phylum Chordata; class Aves; order Passeriformes; family Sturnidae; genus Sturnus; species Sturnus vulgaris. Next base: position 72,739,724 of record NC_142283.1, on the reverse strand, counting down.
GGGGCTGGATGTGATGAAGGGCTCAGAAGAAGGGCACAGAATTCTGCAGCCTGGGCTTGACCTCTGAGTGCTTTTGGTTGTATCTGCAGCACAGCTACTCCTCAGTTCTTCCGAAACTAGTCTTCTGCTGCCCTGCTTCTTATAATTAATGTAGAAGTAGAGAGTGTTTTTTCTCTTTCTGGCACTGTAGGGAAGCCACCTCTCTCTCATCACTCCCAGATTGAAGGGAAGAGGTTTCCATACCCTGTCTCTTTCCCCAGCCTGCTTCTCCTCTCCAGCTGGGTGGAGATGACTGTACTGAGCTGTCAGCTCCTGCTTTTCCAAACAACGCTGAGTCCTCTGCCAGACTTTTCAACTATAAATGGATCTCGACTTTTCCAACCCCCACCCTCGACACCAAGAGATGTTGTGGGATATCGGAGCTGGGCCAGGTTTCCTCTGAATTAGGAAAACATATGACCCAACTGCTTGCTTTTTGTAGGTTGTCTGTGAGCGTCGTGCCTGGCTTTGTGGGAGCTGTGTGTGCCCTGGTGAGGGCTGTGTGCTGAATTCCTTGTGAGAACAGCTGTTCTCAGAGCTGAGTGCGAGGCTGGGCCAGGCCTGCAGGTGCCATCACCAGCCCTGCACATCACCCCACAAACACAGCACCATCTGATCTGAGCGGTGTGTCTCCAGGGAAGGACAGTGTTTTTGTTACTGGCTGCATCCTGCCTCCACATCCGAGTCAGGCACTTCATAAAAGAAGCCTGGCTTTTCTACATAATGAGTAATCCTGTTTGCCTCCCTTAACTTTGGGATTTATGGCATGGATCCTGAGATCTTTTGAGCTTTATTGCATTCTGGCTCCGCTGAGAATCAGGGAGCATCAATACCTCTTCGTTCACCAGGGAGCTGGGGCCTGAAGTATGCACACCAAGGTGACTCAGGGAGTCAGTAGCTGCCCTGGATTTTAAACTGAAGGCTTTTGTGTCATCAAGTGCTAACCTCCATCAGCCCTGTGGACATCCAGGCCATTCATTCCATGTAGAGTGCAGGTCTGTATTTAGAAAACTAATTTGTACTCTCATGTTGAAAAATTGCAGTCTGAAAGTCTCCTAGTTACTGTGCTTTGTAGAAGCTGCTAGGCAAGGTTCCAGTCTGGTGACCTTTTGCTGGCAGCAGTGGGTTTGCATCCTTTTGTCTTAGACAGCAACACCTAGAGCAGCTGCTTTAGAGGCTTCCTTACCTCCTGGCAGTCATCCCTCAGAAACCTTCAGGCTGTGGATAAGGGATCACAGAATAATATTCAGAAAGTGCAAGCCTGGTTAATGGCTGTGCAGTAGTCTCTCTGCAATTCTGCTTCTGCTTCAGGTTTTGCTGTGGCAGCAGATGCTGTCTAACACGTTTTCCTGCAGGATGCTGGTATTCTGCATTTTCCTTACTCAGTGGCTTGGCGGTGTTGCCTTTTGAATGGATCAGTTCATCTGTTAACAGGGCTGTGTTCGATGGACAATATGCAGGAATAATCTGTTCTTTTTTTTTAATGTGAGCTGGAGAATGTAATGTCCAAAATCATGATATTGGATAGGGCTTATGGTTTATTAAGGACTTATTTCTGTCTCCATTCTGTGATTGTGAGCAGTATTTTGTACAAAACAGATGAGAGATAGATGAAGTGCTCCTTCACCCTCCTCCACTCCATTGCTGGGCTTTAACACTGGGAATATGTGAAATGAAGATACTGTATGCAGTTCCAGCTGCCTGGTGCTCTTTCCTGTGGTAACCTTTGCTGCAGCTGGCCTAGGCATCAGAGCCTGCTGGTTTGCCAGCTCAACTTGGAGTGCTTCAGGTCAAACTTGGTTGTGAGGAGTTTTTCTGCTTGTAATGTCCGTCTGAGATGTACAGGAAGGCTGGCTACTCTCAGTTCTTTTTTGCCTGAATACATAATTCCCAGTTCTTCACCAAAGCTCTGGACTCATAGCAGGGTGTTTTCTGAGGCTTGCTGGCTCTAGGTCTCTCTTCTTCTGATTCTGGAACACGAAGCCTGGTTGAGGTTTTGCTGTTGATATCTGCTGCTCACCTGAAGCCCACAGTTTCTCTGCCTCCTCTTCTCCTTCTTGTGTGTGTTTGCCTGGACTGGAAATGATGATTTCCACAATTCACATCTCTTGTTTCTGGGGTGAGTGTTTGGAGAGCGTTTTTGTAGTCTTAAGCATTGATGTGGTCTCTGTACTTCCACCTGATTCCTCAGTGGAGCTATGGATGAGCATGTGTCTCAGCCACCCAACACTGCAGGCTCTTTCAGGGACACTTGGCAGATTGATGATGGTGCTGAATCATATTTTCAATTAAAGCTTTATTTTCTTAACAGGTTCCTGGCAGCCAGGAAACGTAGAATGGTTTGGGTTGGAAGGGACCTAAAAGATTAGGTAGCATTCCTGGTCACTGTGCTTGGAGCACTCCTTGTCAAATGCTGTGCTTTGCAGGGCACTAAAGCTCTGGTACCTGCAGTGCCTGGTCCCACAGGGGTCCCTCTGCAACACATCTGGCTGTGGTTTGGAAGACATAGTGAAGACTGTAATTTTCTAGTGATTAGAAAATGAAATTACATTAGGGTTAGGGTTAGTCAGGGTGGTTGGTTTGAAAACTTCTTGAGGAATTACAGGAGCATCTTGTAGAACTATTAGCATGATAAAGTAGCAAATGGGAGACCATGGTGATCTTTAAACAGTTTCTCACTGCCCACAACAAGCTGTTTGGAGTCACTGTGGATTTTTATCTGAGCACATCAGCTAAATGTTCAGCTGTAGCCAAAAAACACTGGAAACAAAATTTGCTGGTATATATTCTTTTATACTAGATATACATGTTATGCCTGCATCTCGGGTATCACATATCAGCTGGTCACCCTCTTTCAGAAAGAGTAATGTAGACCTGGAAATGATAGAGAAAAGTGGAATGGGAATGATTAAGGGACTGGGATAGCTTCTGTAGGAAGAGAGATTAAACAAGCAAAAGTAGATACTGGGAAAGAGCAAATGTCTGTAATACAGTGTACAGTACGGAGAAGTTGAGTAAAGACTGACCTTAATAAACTTTGCTATTTCTCACAGTGCAGAGGAAGCACATTCAGCAAAATAATTTATTACACAGGAGGCTGAGGAAATCCTTTTTCAACACAGTTGATTTGTAGAACATGTTGCTACGAGATGACATGAAGACTGAAAATATACACAGATTCCAAAAGGAACCAGACACCTCAATGGCAGAGATGTGTTTCAGTGTCTGTGAAATGTGATGGTCAGTGTGTGACCTCCAGCTCTAGGAGTTCCTGATTGTTGCAGGCTGGAAGCATGTGTCCTTAGGGGAGATCACTCTGATTGCACTCAGTGAAATCACTCTGTGATTTTTATGTGCCAGTGCCATATTGTCAGGGATAGGGCACTAGACCAGAAGAATTTGTAGTGTAACCCACTGAGGTGGTTCTGGTTACCAGGGTGTGCTGGAACACTGAGTGAAAATTAACTGATTAGGTTTTCCTGTTCTCACAACTCTCCTGCGGGAGTCACACACAACTCACTACGGATTTTCTTATCACTTTTATTAACAAATCTGGATGGACTTTCAGGAGAAGGGGGCTGATGCAGGCGTGGCTCATCAGCTGTCTCGGTGTGCCAGGCACTGCTGTGGTTGTTGCAGGGTGTGTCAGCCCAGTGAGCACTGCCCTTGCCAGGCAGGTGACATGGTTGGCATTTTCTTTCTTGGCTTATGACTAAGATAATGGTTTATGTCTTGATGGAACAAAGTCTGGATTCTTAGAGCCTCTTATTCACAGAACTGTGGGTGGTGTTGTTATCCATCCAAATGTCTTGTCCTACGGAAAGGGGAAAGAACAGGCTATTGCAAATTCTATTGTGAATTCCTTTATCCTTTCCAAGTCTTATGTTGCAATTTCCTTCCCAGTCTAAATAGCAAAATGTCTCCAGTCTCCCTCCACAGAGAACTGTGAAAGTTTGGAGCTGTAAAGCCTTAAAAAGTCTATTAGCTGATAATGAAATACTCGTTTTAGAAGCATTGACAGAAGCCACTGTTACTTGCTGCTCATCCTCTTGAAAGCTTACCAAATCAATGTCTCTGGTATTTTGGTTTTGGTGGGGTTTTTGTGGTGGTTTTTTTTTTGTTTGTTTGTCTTGTGGGTTTTTTGTTTGTTTGTTTGTTTGATTGATTGTTTTGGGGTTTGGTGTTTTTTTGTTGGTTTGGTTTTTTTTGGGGGGGGGTTTAAGGATTTTTTTAGGTTTTTTGGGTGGAAGCTGGCTGAGGCTGTATCAAAAGCAAAAAGCAGTAGTGCACATATTATTTTTTGTCTTCCATTCAGTTTACTGCAAGGGGATTCTTCACTGGTTAAGCCTGATGATCATATCACTGTGAGATTTTGGGAGCACTGGATTCAGAATCCAGTCATAATTTTACTTCTGCCTTGTTCCTTGAACTCATAAACATTAGAATGTTTGTGCCCCTTCCAGTGGCACAGATAAAGAATTTTAAATCCAATTCCCTGCTCCCTACAAAGAAGAAAAAAAAAGTCTCCTGGCAGCCTCAAGCTGTTTTTAAACGAGACAAATGCCCATGGTGCCTGTCTGCCAGAGCCCCCAGCCCCTACACCGAGTCCCTTTTTAGCACACTTCTCCATGCAGCTATATCTGGCTCCAGTTCTTTGTTCGGGGAACGTGACCTCATCGTTGTTTTGGTATTTCCAGTGATTCAGCCTGGTCCGGGGCAGGGAGGAGTCATTCCTGGTGCAGGCTGACAGGGTGTTTGTGCGTTTCTGGAATTCCAGAGCAGTGCAGCCTCAGCCCTTCCGCTGCTTTGACAGCTCGGCTGAGGCTGGGCTGGTGCACAGCATTCCTGCCTGGCAAATGGCCTGGGCGCAGCTGGCAGAGGCGTTGATGCTCCTGCTTTTGGGGGTAACGGGGATCCCTGTCTTTGCAGGGTACCTGCTGTGGTGAGGGTGAAGAAAGCTGCAAGTGGTAGCTTGTGTGTCGAGAGAAGCCACAAGGAATCTCTGCCGTATGGGTGGGAAGAGAGTCCCACAGAATGCTCACTCCTGTTTGCAGGCTGCCAGCATCCCGTGACGAAGTTAACTTTGCGACATCCATGCAGCTTGGTAAGTGTTACAGTCCTTGCTTTTCAGGGGAGGAAACTGAGGCACCTGAGCAGGGAAGTGGTCTTCTTGAGGTTTTACACCACTGGACTGGAGGTCCTCCACATCCTTACAAACCATGGTTGCTCTAGAAGTACAGGAACTCCTTGTTCTTCACTGCCAGTTTCACCCAGAGGTCATGAATGTTAGCTATATGCCTGCCTGGCACAGGGCTTATAGGCAGTGCCTGCTGTGCTATGAAATGTCCTAAAACAGCTCTTTCCTAGCCTTTCCTAAGATCTCCCAAGGCTCGTTTAATGGGCAGTGGTTGAAACTCTCAAACCTCTCCTCTGCTCCTGCTTCTACTTGAAGGCACAGTGGAGGAAAAGACCCTGAACCCTTTGACACCTTGCTTCTTAACTGTGAGATGAGTTCACTTGGTTAGAGCATGGTGCTAGTGAATGCCAAGTGGGTTTGACCCCTGAGTGAGACATTCACTAAGGGGTTGGACTTGATGGTCCTTGTGGCTCCCTTCCAATTCAGAACAGGCTGTGATGCCAACCTAGTCCCTATGCCCCATGTTCTGTATTTGCTGTAAATCCAGCTGCAGGTTCTGAATCACCCTGAGATGGCAGGAAAAGAAGAATCCTGACAGGCGATACCAAAGATATTGAACTGGGGAGAGGGGATAAATCTGAAAGATGTGGAGACCCAGAGCCTGGACAACAGGAGTGGGTCCAAGCTGGTGAATGGAGCAATGCTCCTGATTCTCCCTGGCGTGGTGGCCTGCTGTGGCACTCTGCACCAGAGACAGATGGGGCTGGAGATGTCCTGGCTGGGGCACAGGATGGGAAGTTGGAGCAGTTTGCATTACTGCTAGCATGTACTGCAGATGGAGCTTAGGCTCTGATGGAGAATGTGGAATTGGAGGGGCTCTCCCGTCGCTAGCGGTCCCTTCACCCCATGGCTTCCCCTCCCAGCCCGTGTCCGAGCAGGCAGGCAGTGCACCCATCCCGCACAGCCCTGCCACGCTCTGCCTGCTTTCTGCGCCGGCTGTAAATGGCTCTCTGTAACACGAGCTGCATTTCTGCCATAGCCCTCTCCTGTGCGCATCTGTATTTACACTGGCGCTTTCATTAGCAATCTGGCCCTCGCTCCTCTCTCCTGCCCACATGCTCCCTGGGTGAGACCCTGGCACCGCTGTGCCTGGCGGAGGGCAGGTGGCTGGCAGCAGCAGGAATTCCTCGGCCAGCTCCTGTCTGGAAGAAGTGCCTTGTCATCTTGCCTGTTGCCCGCCATCCTGCATCACCGGGGGAGCTGCCGGCGGAGGCTCCGCAGCGCGGCTCGCTGGTCCCTGAGCCGGCGCGGGGACAGGCTGGGGACAGGCTGGGTTTGCTCTGGATTATCGCTGGCTCTGCGTGATGTGCTCCTCCTGTGCCTCTCCTGCCAGTGCTGCTGCACTCGGCTTCCAGCTGCGGTGAGCCGAGCCCACGTCCTGGGGTGGTTCTATCTGCCAAGGTAGGAGCTGATCCCTTCTGTTTGTTCTGCCGAAAGTAATGTGACCAGTCCTGCCCCTGCCTTTACAGCGTGTCTCAATTAGTGGGTTTATTTTGCATTGTTCTGTAGCTCTGGTAGACAGTCAGTGTGCTGCTCAGGCCATAGCCTCTCTTGCATGGAAAGAAGATGCGTATATACATTTTATTTTTAACTACATGCTGGAAAAATAAAACCTTTCTGCTTCAAGATGGATTCTTCTCTTTTCTATTTTGTCTGTTCTCATGCAGCATCCTGTGGATGTTCTTTAGTTATGTCACCTGCTTCTCCAGGAGATGTGAGAGTAGAGAGCAGTCTGATGTGTCTTGGGAGAAAGGGGGCGGGAGGAGAAACTCTCTGAAGACAAAATCCAAGGAAGTTCAATAGGCTCGGAAATGGCTTTAGCGAAGTTATTTTTAACCCAGAAAATCAGACAAGGGAAGAGCCTCTTTTCCTTGGGTAGTCTCAAAAGGGTGGTTTGCTTTTGCTTTTTTTTTTCCTTTAGTGCTTTAGGGCACGCTGTTTTGATATGGAAAGGCCTGAGGCTGCTACTGTCCCTGGGGATAAAGGACAGTCAGTCTTGTTAGTCTGGTGCCCCCTTTCCAGTGAACCTTGCTGACATTTAGTGCTTCACCTGCCCTCACCACTGCACACCTTTGCTTCTGCCACATCGGGAAAAGAGGTGATGACCAACAAACCCAATCCTTGCTGGATTTCCCTGCAGCAGCCAAGGAGAGATAAAATAGGAAGGCATCAGCATTTTCTGTGTTTAGGCACAACTGTTCCCTATTTAGTTCACAGCAGCTGGGATGTGTGCTCAGCCATCCATCTTCCCCATGTCTAATGTACCTGGGCTTCCCTCCCATATGGACAGACAGGGATACCAGGCCTCCTGCAGGTTATGGCTCACTTCTGAGGACTACCCCAAACAGAAAACCATGTTTTAGGGCCCCGCTATATTCTTATGAGAAGGATAAAGGGGTGCTCTAGCTTTCCCCAGCATATCCTGCGGTGCTGCCAGTGGGTGTATAAATAGTGCCCACAGTGTACTATTTTGGTGATGAGCTCTTCCCAGGATTCATCCAAAGAGTTATGTGAGCAAGTGTTAAAAATAACACCAAGCCCTGCCCAAGTGCTGGCGTAATTTCAGCCAAAGTGTTGGGAATCTTCCATAGACAGCAGCGTTGGACCCTTGGTGGGAGGCAGCAGGAGGGGGTCCAGAACAGCTTCCCATATTTTCCTCCTCTTGCTGTCCTGCTGACTACACAGGGCTGTGACCCTCAGCTTCAGCAGATGTGCTGGTCACCAAGAAGGTGTGAGACTTCCACTTCTAATTAGGTTATTGGCCACTGGGCTTTCCCTGTGTGTTCTGAGTATTATCGCTGGGGCTAATGAGAGGTACAGGAAATTTAATCTAGCTTTAATCTAGCCTGCTGCCAGGTCCCTGCTGGTGCCCAGAACTTGCTGCCTCATTAGAAAGTCTTGGGCTATAGAATGGGATATGGAGCCATTCTGGTTCTGAGTTAGGTTTATCCTGAGGACTGGTATCTGAAGATCAGTTTAACTGTGGAAAGGATAGTAAATCTGTGTGTTGCATTATGGCTGTGGCTCTAGACATTCCTGGCATCCATATAAATGAGAACATTATCCCAAATTCTGCCCTTTTCATGGTGTAGTTGGTGTCTATAACTGAGAGGTGGACCACACTGCCGAGATACCTGGGGAGCCACGCTCCTTAAGCTGTGCAGCCAGTGCAGGATGCACCATCCCACTGTGAAGCTGGAGCTGTGGTTTGTTCCCCTCAGGCTGGGTTTTGCTTGTTGCCGGTCAGGTTCTATGCTGGTTATGCAAATTCAGCTACTGTCATGCTGCAGCAGCATCGTGCTGTGTGCTGGAAAGCAGGAGACCTCACTGGAAGGCAGCAGACCTCACTTAGTCCTTGTGCTCGCTGTGTGAAGCCCAGAGCTCACAAAAAGGCTTCTTGAGGGGTTCATGCTCAAAGAAGCCCTGTCGGAGGAAGATCTAATGCCTCTTGCAGATGGATGATGTGGCTCCACTCTGGCCTGGTCTCATGGGATGTAGAAGCCGCTGTGAGAGTAGAGCACCCATTGCTTAATTGCACAGCTTAATACACGAAACCTCACACAGTGGAGAAGAGGAAGAGGTGAGATGTCCTCTGGTTGCAAACACGGGGGCAAAGCTGTTTGCTCTGCATTGATAGTAGCATTATCATGGACAGAGATACATCTCTTTCAGATGGTGGAATTCAGGATGACAGCATTAATCCCCCTTTATAGCTCCTTGCCCCCCTCCCCCATGTTTCCATCCGCAGATACATCAGTTCCAGTTTCTGACTTTGTAGAGGAAGGGCTGGATGGTTACAGCTGGACTTGATGATCTTAGAGATATTTTCCAACCCAAATGATTCTGTGGTTCTGTAGTCTTTGAGCACTTTCAGAAGGGCTGCATTTATTTTAAGCTGAAAGAGAAGGTTACTGTGAAAGCAGCAGGCATGCAAAAATTGCTAAAAATGGTTACAAGTGCTGTTGGACACTCTATGCTTCACCTCCTCTGATAGGGGATTACTAATTCTGGCAGATGTTCCCAGGGATGGAAAGGAAAGCAGGTCCTGTTCAAACATCATGACCAAGCATTTTCCCTGGCTGTTGCATTGAGGAGTGAGAGAGCAAAGCAGGTCCTTGGCTTCTGGCTTGGACTGTTGTATCTCCAGTGCTCCATCGTTCTTGCCTTCTCACTTTTTGGCTGGTCCTCTCTTTTCCAAGATGCATGTCAAGAGCCACAGGCTGGGTGTGTGCACAGGATGGAGTGCTTTCTTAAGCATGTATTGAGAGCACAGACTTCAGAATTGTCTGGACATGGAAGTATGTCATAAAGATGAAAAGCATGTTTCTGTTTCTCCAGGAACGTGCTCTGGGCAATCAGTCCTTCATCAGGGGCTTCCTGCTCGTCAGTTATTCTGTTCCTTCCTGCTGCTCTCCCATGTCCAGCCAACAAAGCTCTCTGAGTCACCATGGTGGCTGCTTATTATTGGGCCTCAGCCAAGGCTCTGTGTATCACCATATATTACAGAGCTCCTGAGGGCTCTTTTAGGGCTCCTTCCACCTTGGTATGCTCTTGTTCCTCTGACTGGAATGTGTCTGGAGTGTGTGGGGACATCTTGTTTATTGTCCTTAAGCACCTCTATGCTGGATGTTTCTTGATAGTTTTCTAATAGTTCTTCTATCTAGATAGCCTTCTAGACTATTTTCTGGTAGTCTCTGCGGTGCCAGAGCCACACACCAGGGATTCCAGGAGTTCCTGAAGTAACAAGATGTCTCCATGGGGAATGTGTAGTGTGGTGTGCCCCAGCTCTTTCATCTGGCTCACAGGAGGCTGAGCCTTATTTCAGTCTGCCCAACAAATCCAAGCTTGGCACGTTTGTCAGGCATCTCCTGTGACCTGCTTTGCCTTCGTGGCCTGCCTCACCACTGCTGCCTGGGCTTTACCTATGCCAGCTTTTAATTTCTATTTTAAAGAACAGGACAGGATTTCCTCCCACACATAGATCCCCTTTATCCCTGTTGCATTTCCTTCACCGGGGGTCTTTCTCCAGCCTGAGTGAAATCGTTGCCCACAGCCAACAAATTTCCCATTTCTGGCTCCATGTGCCTGTGTGCATATGAGATGGCTGCCTGTTGTTTGAATGTGACTTTTGAGGAGATAGACCTTGCACAACTTGCACAGCAGCTGGGAGCTGCTGGGAGTTAAGACTCTTTGTGTTAATTAAATGTACACCGATAAGCACATACAGCCACAAGGTTGCTTAATCATGGGCTGACCTGACATGGAGACCTTGAATACAGCTGACTGATGATCCATGACAGCTTGACCTGGTAGATGGGAAGATGTTAATAATAACTAGAGAGAAATTTAGAAGGGTTCTCAGCTGTGGCCAAGGATTGTCTCCAACAAGACCGAATTCTTGAGGAAAAGGTCTCTTCACTGTGATGGATGAAAGAGGATGAATTCCACTGGCTGAAAGCTCACACAAAATATATTCTGCTTAGGAAAAAGATGCATCTGGAGTATGTTTTTAACAGCCAGGTGGATTAGCAGCCAGATCAGCTGGCACAGGATGCATTTCTACTCTCAGCTGCACCTATGTGTTTGCTATGTCTTTCCAGGAGCATGTTTGTGTTTCTCCAGGTATTCTGCCTCACAGAATAGATTGCTCTTAGCTTTTAATCCTGCATTAGAGGCTTCCTGTTTCTCTGAGTCAAACAGAAGTCACACGACAATAAGACCTCCAAAAGCCGTGTAATAATCACGTCTCCCTGAGCAGGCACAGTGGACTTGGGCTATGCCATTCCTTGGGTTTCTTTATTTAGTCACTGGAATCTCCTGCTGATCAGGACATTACCTGCTGCATCCTTCATTTTAGCGATCCAATATCTTCTTTCTGTTGATATTTCCTGATGCCATGAGTTGACCAAGATTTTAACATGGGTGTTTGTTTTGCAGTAAACTTGGAAAAATACATTGTTTCCAGTTTTTAACAATAAGGGCCTGTGAAGATTAACAGGGTTACGTGCCTCTAAATAAGTAAAGCAAAGAGCTTCTGAGATATACAAGACCATGGAAAATTTTAAGAAAACCTATTTACCTCCTTACTGTTATGTTTTTTGGTGGAATAGTGAATGGTTAGTTTTATCTGTTATACCTGATGTCTAACCTCAGCTCTCCTGCGTGGCCCTCAGGGATCCTCTTTTCCTCGCTGAGGATGTGAAGAACAGCTTGTCCACTTGATCTTGGCAGCAGCCTTTTATACATTTTGGAAGTGCTTTAATATACCCCCTGGTTTTCCCCTGAGAACTAACCCACTTGCTTTGCAGTTTACTCCCTTCTGTGCTTTTTTCTGTGTTGTCTTCAAGCTCTCAGCAGTTTGTCCATTTAGGTTACATCCATGAACTCTGTGCCAGTGTGGGCAAAGGAGAGGATGACTCCAAGTCTTGCACATGCAAGACATGTCTATTCATACAGCCCTACATATTGCTTGCCTGCTTCAAAGCAAAATGCCACTATTGCTCAAGCTCCGCCTGTGACCTGCAGTTACCACAGATCCCTTCTGAGTGAGCAGGTCATGCACAGTGATTAAGGGTGGGGATGTGCAGTCCGTGCTGTGTGAGGTGTTATGGTAATAGCTATTATTTATGTCAATTTGTTGTTTGTGTGTGGGCCTTATCCCTTCACCTAACAGTACTGTGGACAGCACAGGTGAAGAGACAGCTGCTCCATCTGAGAGCCAGCAGGTTAGTGTACAAGTGGTGGACAGAGTCTTGAGAAATTTTCAGTGTTCCTGTTCCCTCTCCCCTTTGCAGTTTTCTGGGTGCCTGCTGGGATGTGGAGGAGGAGCCCAGGCAGTCTCTTAAGCAGCACTGGAGCCCTGTGTCTGCCAATATTGTGCTTTTCTGTTGCTGCTGATAGGTGGGGATGGAGTAAATCTTCAAGTGTCTTTTCATCACAGAGTGCTTTGCAACTGCCAAGACACTGCTCTATTTGACACTGAAGCATAACCAGCACAGTGCAGAGCAGCACTGTGTGTCCAGTTTGGGTGGTACCTGGAGAAACTTAGAGGGAAAATCAGTATAAACAACCATAACTGATAGCATATGTCTCTAATAAATCAGGCCAGTGGTTTTGTACTCCCTTGGCTTCATTGCAGAGTGGAGTGGGAATATTTGAGAGCTGGAAGGTCTGTTGGGAACTTTCTGTTCTTTGTGGAGAGTTCACAGATATCCCTATTTCACTTTTGCTGTTGCTCAGAACAGGGATGGTGGGGAAGGACTTTGGCATGTGCAGAGTGATGTTAATGCAGGATTTCTGTGTGAATCATAGAGTCATAGAATGGTTTGGGTTAGAAGGGACCTTGCAAAGATCATTTAGTTCCAACCTCCCTGCCCTGGGCAGGGAAATCCAGAACAGTTTTCATACTTGCTGTTGCCTTGGAAAACTGAAATGTTTATGACTCAGTCTTTGAGCAAGAGGGCAGAAGGTTTTTTTCCATTCTTGGATGTGGCCTCTTGTGCATCCAACAGTGATGTTTTTCTTCTCCTCTACTCGCCCTTTCCCTGCTTCATCCCTTCCATTGCAGTTCCTGTGAGCTGAGCCTCGTGTGCAGTGCAGTCACCCTCACTTTGAGTCAACCCAGCCATGCCCCTGGAGTGGGAAGAGAATGTCACTTTGCTGCACATCATGGGAGCCATCAGCAGTCACAGTCCTCGAGCTGTGTGTGCTGTGTACACTGTGAACCATTTCGGGGCTGCAGATTCAGCTCAGCCCTGCAGCTTTTCATCTGTTTAGTTGGAAGTAAATAATTTTTATTTGAGGTCAGAATGCAGCAGAGCTGTGGGTGCCAAGTTCACCAGCCCCAGTGTATTACGTTATGTGGCAATTTAAGGCTTTCCTCATGGCAGTGGGGAGCTATAAAATTATTGTGAAATTAGTTATTTAGGTAAATGGTGCTTTAAAGACAGCATTGATCCTACTTTGAAAACTAGTTTTAATAGGAGTGAAGCCAATAACACCTTAATATCCACTGTTACCATAGCTGCTCAAAGTGATTGTTTGCCAGATTAAAAGGCTTTTTTTGTTTTTTTTAATCATACCCTTTCTGCGTATTTTGCCAAGGCTTTGACTGATAGGAGTTTATATTCCCAGTCAGTGTAGCATCAATATCTGAGTGCTTGAAGAAACAGCTTTGCTCTTAGAGCTGAGCTCCTACTTAAAACACCCTGAAACCTCAGACTAGATCAGTTATATCTAGGCTTTGCTTTAATTCAAGATTTTCTCTGCAGCTTTATGAGCCTGGTTTATCAGATCGAAGCAGAGCCTTCAGACATGATTCAGGAGCTGCTCTGCTGTTTGTGTTCTGATTTCCCTCTGCCTAGAAACATTCAGTTATTTTTTGTGCTCCTGCTTGGGCAGTACTAAGTATTAGGAGTAGAAGCTGGGCACTGAGAGTTAGGTTGTAGGGCAATTTCTCCCTTTCACACAGAATTCCAAGTGATTCACATCTCCCTGTTACCCCAGCCTCCTTTGGGTACAAACACACTGGAATTCTGGGCTGGAGGGGACTGGAGACAGACAGCTGGTTGTGGGCAGGGTTTGGTTTTCCCATAGATGCCTCAGTAGTGTGGAGGTATGTGGAACTGAGCCCAGCCCTGTGCAGAGCCGTGCCAGCACTAGCCCTGTCTGGGAGTTGTGACTTTTTATGGAGCTTGTGAGGGCCTCTGTTCCTGAGCAGTGAAGCATCAATTGCCTGCACTAGGAAGGATTTGACCTCAGTACTGGAATCTGGGAATTCAGATGGTGATTGGGATGGAGGAACCCCCTTGCCCAGTATAATTTTTCTAGAAGTGGTTGCAGGTGGTCAGCAAAGAGGGGGAGCAGGACGCACAAGTATCCTATCTTATGTGTTTGTTCCAGGACATTTGCTAGTATTTTGTTTGTATAATAACCTGAAATGAATCTCTGAAGTGCTTGTCCTGCCTCCCTTTAATCCGTGTGTAATTCTTCCGCTCGTGGTACCCTTTGAGAGCTAAGAGGCAGTAAGCAGACTAGAGGAAGATAACAGGAATGTTGAAAGAGGAACTGCTGCTCTGAAGGGAAGTTGTTAGTGGAAATCAGCCTCAAAATGGAAGTTGTTCAATACATGAAATAATGCTCCAAAAGGTAAGACTTCAATAGTGATTATTTCCTAAAGACACACAGCTAAGGAAGCATCATCAGAGGCTGTTCAGTGTTATTCAGCAGGAAAAGCTGGGATTATTCCTTAAGGAACAGTACAAATGGGAACCAGATAGTTCAAAATTGCATGGTTGTGTGCCTGAGAAATGAGCAAAACCTTCAGCTCTGTCTGGAAGGTCACTGTGGGAAAGTGACAGTGGGGGGAAAACTCAGGGTCTCAGAGCGGTGTACAAGATAACTGTGAGCATCTGACATGATGCAGCCATGGAAAAGATACATGTCACCCAATGTGACACATTGGAGAAAGCATCTCTAGCAGACATGGGGAAATTTTAGCATATTAAGGCATGGGAGGCCTTGCTTGGAAGATTGTGAACGTTTCCAGTCACTCTCTGAAGGCTGTGTGCAAACTGGGTCGGGTCCAGAGAAGGAATATGGGTATGATCAAAGAAATGGAAAGCCTACCTAATGTGAAGTGATTAGAGAACTCAAATGATACGACTTTAAACACAGGCTGGATAAATGCTGACGTTAAAGCTCATTTTTGGAACATGAGTGAATAGGGGTGAGCTGTGCATGGATAAAGATAAGCTGGAAATTCAGAGAATGTTCTTAAACATCAGAGGACTGAACTTGGGGAATTAATTCTGTTAGAAGACAGTTAGCAAGCAACAAGAAATGTCCAAATTCTTTGAAAAAACAGGAACAACTTTCTCCTTTGAAGCCATTTTCTCATTTAGAGGTGTGGCTCCTGCCTTGGGTTGCTAGCCCTGAAGAAATCAGTACTGCTGTTGTGGGCAGTGGGCAGGGCTCACTGGGACACGGGGTTATTATGGTGGGCTGATGAATTCGGATTTTCTTTGACTGGCAAAACCTCACAGACTCCTGTGCCTCTGTCCTCAGTTCCCCTTGGAAGGCAGGCTCAGTGTGGACTGGCTAGCAATTCCCCAGGGAAATGCGAGGGCTAAGGGCAAGCATTTCCACTGTGCTAACATATGTTTTTATCAGTCTGCTTGGATTTTTGACCCCTCGTTCAAAAGCTCGTGTAGCTGTTCCCACTGAACAGAAAAGATGTCGAGTGTATGTCAGCCTGTATTGATCTCTGTGTGTCAGAGAGATGGTGTTTGACCTTGAAGGAATGGAGAATTATTTTCGTTTTCCTTTATTAGAATTTTTATAAAGTTTCATCATCTGCTTTTCTGTTGGCTCCTGTTTTCTGGTTCCCCCTTGCTCCAGTTGAGCAGACCCATGCTCTTCTTTGAACTCTGACCAACATCCCTTTCTCTGCCATTCCATAAACAGCCTGGATGGTGTTGGTGCTGGGTAAGGTTGCCATGGGATTTAGATTTCTGCCACAAACAATGGATGAGCAGGGTGGGAAGACGCTGAACTCCTTTCACCTTGCTCCCTGAGCACATGGGAAAGAGTGAAGATGTCCCTGTGGCCATGGTACAAATGTGTCCAGAATGTGTATCCTAGCCATGTTCCTGCTGTTGCACCTGCAGAGAGCAAGGCACAGGTTTTCTGCTGCGATAGAGAGCTTGCTGTTGCTCGTACCACCTTCTGTTTGCTTGAAAATCATGGACACACTGAAGGTAATGAGAGATTGGTCAAAATGCCACCCTTGAGGAGGAGGTGGCAGACAGCTCCCTCGCTGGGGTACAGCTTTGAGCTGGAGGCAGCAGCTGGGGCTGCCTGGCTGTTTCAAGGGTGGCCAGGTTGTGCCCCACCCCTGATGGTGAGGGGTGATTAAAGACCTGTCCTAGCATAGTGCTTGATGTCGGAGCTACAGCCCAGACAGCTGACTGGAATCTGGGGCTGAGCTGTTTCCAGTTCATGCATCACTGGAGCAGCTTTGCAGCAAATGGGTGGGAGGCTGGGTCAGCTGGTGGGTGATTTTACTGCACAATTGCAGCAAAAGTGGAATGGGTTATTGTGCGTGGGCGTGTGCTGACCTTAGCAGCCAATTCTTGTGTGGTATATGAAGGAAGAAGCCCAAGCCCGAAATGTGTTGAGCTTTCTAACACCGAGTTGATCTATTTGTGACCTAGCTGTTGTCAGCAAGAGCTCCAGGTACATGTACAGCTCATGTCCAGTGTGACTGCAGCACCTGGGGCTCGCTCAAAGTGGAAAGCTTTGCTGCAGCCCAGGACTGGGAGGAGGATGTGCCTCCTTACTGGAATTCACAGGTGGGAGATTGTGTTGTGCATTCAGTTCTGACAGCCCCGGAACAAGGGGTAAGGAGGTGAGATGGCAAAAATCCTTCCTGACACTTGTGATGCGTGTGGATAGTGAGGCTGACATTGCTTGATAAGGAATTTTCTCCTGCTGAGCTACTTACACCACAGAGTGCTGGGGTCTGTGGGAAGCACCTGCCCCTAACTACCCAGGTGAAGCAGGATGGGAACCCCTGTTACTGTAGGGGCAGGCATGCCTTGACACCTCCATCTCTCTCACCTTCCTTCTCCAAGGAATACAATCACCAGCCTGCAGAATCCCTGCTCCTCCTTGCCTGACAGTGTGGAGTCAGCCATGCTCCTCTTTCTGCCCTGACTCATCTCTGTGATCAAATAGAAGTCATCTCCTGGAAGACAGTCTGCGAGAAAGAGCTTTGTTCTTCCTCATTAGTGCCTGAGATCTCCTGCTGCCTGCAAAGCTTTGGGACAGGCCATCAGTTCCTAGCGCTGTTGCTGAGCGAGGCAGATCAGGGAGGGAGATGCAGCAAAGGGGGGGGTGTGCTGCAGAGGGTCGAGGCCATGTGAGTTTGAGATCTGGGGAACGTGCAGAATGTATGTTGGGGAGGAGGGTACAGACGTTTATGCTGGGAACAGATGTGTAAATAGGAGTGTTTCTTCAGAACCCCCTGCTTCATTGCTCTGTCTAATCTTAAAGAAAATACCCCCCTGACTCCATCTGCTCTGGTATGTGTGTCTGCTACAGCAGACAGGCATTGCTGTCGGTGAATTGGTTAATGCCAGTGTCCTGTGGCAGGGGCAGGGATGAAGGCAAGCACTCAGCCTGCCAGCATTTATACCTCCTGGCGTCAGCATTGGCAATGCTTGTGGAGGACTGGGGAGGGCACCGAAATAGTTTCCATTCTCCTCTCTGCTGTGGGAACGAGTCTCCTGGGTTACAAATGCTCCTTGTTCTGCACAGAGCTCCACAGCTGAAACTCTCCCTCTATTTCCTCGCTGTTGCTCCCTGACTGTCCCAGCTGAAGGGGCCGGAGATGTCTGCTTGAGCCTGCTTTAATTAACACTGACAGTACAATGGGACTGGCCATACAGGGGTCCTGGGGCTGCACGGTAATGGGAGCACAGTAAATAGTCTCATTTACAGCAGCTTGGTTGGAGCAGAGCCTGCCAGGACTGGCTTTCTGCTTGCTGTAATGGCCAGGCATAGAGGTAGGTCCCTCACTCCTGCGTCCTCCCAGGGGTTTGTCCCTGCCTCTTGAACAGGACCAGCTGGTGGAGTGGGTCCTGAGCATCCCAGGAAAGGCAGCCAGCCGGCTGGGGAGCATAAAGTGCCACTGATAGGACTTACACAGTGACTTCTTGGGAAGGACCTGACCAGTGGAGCCTGACCTCTGGGGCTGGTGGAGGGATCATTCACTGTGGTTTGGAGGTGAGTAGCAGAGCTACATCTGTGGTTTGCATTGCAAACAGTCTGCACAGCCTACAGCCCAAGGCCCTTACTCTTTTCCCACTGGAATGGTCTCTTTGCACTGCGGTAGTCCTGGACTCCTGCCTCTGAAGCCCTTGGTGGGAATCACCCGCCAGCCCTATGGTTTTCTCTCAGAAATCTGATTTAAATGTTACTTGGAGAGATATTTAAAAGCTTCGTAGTGTTCTTGGATCTGAGATAATTGGCAGCCACTTCCAGTAATAAGTCTAACATTTTTTTGTCATAGCTTTTATGTTGACCTCTCCAGAGGCAGAAGCTTCTGTAAAGTGTTATATTGTCTAGGTTGTTGTATTTGTGTTACTTGTTCGCTGCTTTGGGTGCATTATGGCATGAAGTAAAAAGTACTCAGTCATGTGGCAGTTCTTAATTTCTTAGAATTTTATGTCCATGTGGTAATTTTACCCCTTCTCTGCCTTGGTCTGATCTGCTCACTTCCCACAGAGCCTCAGTTTAGGAGATTGGGGGGGTCACAAGTTTTGCTTTTTCCAGTGTGGATTCTCCAATTTATGAGCTGTGCTTGGCTCTACACAGGGCTGTAGGGACGAGGCTGGATGAGAAAGGGCAGTAATGTGAGTGGTCCCTCCAGGATGGATGCTGGTCCAGCTAGAAACATCTTCCCTGGCACAGCACTGGCCAGAGCACAGCTGAGTTTCTGGGGTGCTATGACACAGTGGATTGGAAAGCAAAATTAGCCACATTTGTCCCTTGCACAGCTATTGTGCCCTGTCAGGAGCTGCAATGCTCTGCCTATGGAGCATATTCCATCACTTCTTCTCACCAGCTGCCTCTGGTGAAAAGAGATACAGAAAAATCCTTCCAAATAGCAAGAGAGCCTGAGCTTTGCAGGTGGTGACCCCCTGTTTCAGGTAGGAAGATCTGCTGTGGGTTGCTTTACCAAGATGCTGGAGTCTAGCCTAGGTCATGGGCAGCACTTTAATCACAAACTGCAGCTAAGAGTTGGTGGGATCTTGATTTGAGGTCTCCTGTGAGAGCAGGGACTGCAGACAGCCTGCCCCTACCAGGTGGGTTCAGCACTGTGGGCAGTGGTGGTGGTTGCATCTTGGTCTGGAGGTAGCTGCATTTCAGGGATGCTGTTTAGATACTGTTGATGAAGCTGTCTAGGGCAAGGCACTGATGGAAATCTAAAGAAGCTTCAGGAAACTTCTTGCAGTCTTTCCATCCTCCTCTTATGCATTGCTTTTCAGACTGCCATTTTATCTCCAAGGGTTCTATCTGCCATTATCAACAGTAGGAACACTTCAGTCCCTTTTGCTTTCCTTTGCAAAGACAGGGTGAAGAGACCAGGCAGTCTTCAAGCACACAACATCTGAAATCCGGTCTCATCACAGAATAGGGTGCTGCAGCTTTCTTTTATGGCACGGCTTCGATCTTTTTATTTCTCCTCATGCTGCCTCCCTGATTTCCCAGTTCCTGTAAGAATCAATTCTCCATCATCCCCTCCTTTTCTGCTCCCTCCCATCCCCTGCCTTGTCTGAGGTTCCACAGGGACTGACTGCGAGCTGAAGCGGCGGTGCTGTGGGCATGCTTGCTCCTTCACACGCAGCAACGTCACAGCAGCAGCAGCAGCAGCAGGAGCATCGGGGATGTGATTGCGCAGACCCTCTGCATTGCCAGGGATGCAGCTGTGAAGAAAAAAAAATAATCGGGAAAAAAAATTGACTCTGTGTTTCCCACAGCATCCTGGTGAGAGAGCACGGAGCCTTCTGGAATCTGAGCGCTCAGGAGTGCCGGAGCAGAGTGTCTGTGCTGTCAGGAGACGGGGAGCGAAGGATCTGTGGAAAGGTGAGATGGACAAATTATCAGGGTGGGTGTCAGTGGTGCTGTTGGTTTTTGGGCCTCTCGGTGGCCAGTTTGTTTTTGTGGAGGATGCCAGCTAGCCGATGAAGCTTAAGGATTTTAGGGCTGCTTTGTCTCTTCGGAGGCTGCATTGCTTTGGAGCTGGCTGTGGCTGTCATGGATGTGAGCGAGCGAGGAGGCTGTGGCTGCTGCGCAGTGTGTGTTTGTGCATTGTAGCTGTGAAATAGCAGTTGTCATGTCCGGGGCTGGCTGTGCAGAGGCGAGTCGTGCTTCGCCCTGGCAGTGCCTCCGCACAGCTCTCCATTGTGCCTGCCATGACAGCCGAGCCCACACGGATTGTTGTGGTCCATGCTCTCCGCGCATCCCTGGCGGTGATGCTGCTGAACAGCTCAAAAGCTGTTTTGACAGACAGCGCTTCCATGAAAAGCCAGAGACAAAGGGCTCAGACAGAGGAAAGGTTGCTGTCACTGTGGCTTTTGCCTTCTTTTTTTGGCTTTTCTTTTTTTCCTTCTTCCCCGCCCCCCCTTCATCCCCACCCCACTAAATACTAGTAAATCATTTGTTCAAAAGGCATTAGGGTAAATATCATGGTATGTAAAACCCTGTCCTTCTTCTAAGTGATACACGGGCTCTGTGCAGGCTGGAATCCTTTGTGTTGCCAGGGTGTGTCTGTGCTGACTGTACAAATGGATGCTTTCATGCTTTCTCCCTTCCTCTTCTCACAGATCAGATGAGAAAGGTTATCTAGGAATGGAGGAATTACTGCTTTTAATTACTGAAATGAGGGGGTCCAGACTGGGTACCAGTTACTGGAGCTTAATTACATGGTCTTGTTATAGCCAAATCCCTCTTTTCTCTCCCCGCCTTCCTTCTTCTTCCTCCCTCCCCCACCCTCTGCACAAATCCTTCCATTAAATTGCCTCTGCAAATAGGAGAAGGGCTTGAACAAAGAGAAGGATGTATGTGGGATAGTGACATAGATGCTGGAGGGGCGAGGTTCACCATGACACTGAGAACAATAAAGCAAAAGTATAAAAAAATGAGATTTTGGTGTATATGTTAAAGTGACGTGGCTGTAGGGGAATGTGCAAATGGAATTGTCATAACAAAAGGAGATAATCAAATAGCAGATTCAGTCTTCTGAAGTTATGGAAAATGCTGAGCGCGTGGGGTTGCAATTGCAGGATTTTGGGTGGATGTGAAGTAAATGGGAGTCGCAGAATAACATATTATACAAGGTGTAGATTGATGGGTGTCATAAAGGTATGCTAGAGTGCAAGGGAAGTAGAGATCTGCATTTTTATCTCCACACAGTTGCAGCCTTTTATACCAGTCGTGTTAAAGAATGAGCTTGGCAGGTCTTACATATTGACAATGCTTTTTTCCCATTTGCCAGTGACCCAAGAATAATTCAGACAAATGCTTCTTAGGCCTATAAAGAGCAACAGGATGACAGGAAAAATGTAGATAAAATGGTAGATATTTGACAGAGCTGCAGAGGAAGTGTGGAAAGAAGAGGCAGATGAGAGGCATTGCAGAGCTGGGGGAGCAGGAGGTTTGGGTCAGAGACCAGTGGGAGAGCGCACAGAGGGGAAATTCAGGGTTGTCATTGTCAGGGAATGCAAATGTGTTGTTTCTGTTGTCGTTCTCCAGCCTGTCACTGTGCTCCCCGAGACGCTCAGTGCTGCGTGCAGCCCTGCAGGGTTTGTGGGGGTGGGGGTGATCCTCAGCACAGCCTTTTCTGCAGTAGCTCTCCCGAGGAACCATTTTGCTGCTGCAGGTTCTCATTTGGTTGCTCCCTCTCCATCCCTATGGAGTGACAAGGCTACACAACCTTTTTACCTGGTCATGAAGGCAAACCCAGAGTTTCAGTGCAGGGTGCCAGCTGAGAAGGAGAGGGCTTCCAGCAAAATCTCAGAGTGGCATGTTGCCTTCTTGCAGATCGATGACAATGTCCAGGAAGCATCATAGGGCTTCCTGAGCTGCAGCTCCTTCTCACACCTGTCTTGCTCTTGTACCTGGGAAAACCTCTCTGTGTCTCCCAGAATCTGTCCCTTTCAGGCTGATGGGAACAGCGAGTGGGATGTCTCCTGGAGGTGTGCACCAGACTGGGTTTGTGGTGCTGCTGCAGAGCAGGTTCTTATGGGAGATTGGTGGTGGGTAACAACAGCATGACTGTGTGCAGCACATCATGGCCTGGAGGACTGGATGTGCTACAGAATGTACAGGACACACATACCTGTGTCAGCATGTGGAAGAAAAGTCATGTATATGTGGTTTGTGTGTGCAATGCTTGCCTAAAGGAATAAAAATAAGGTGATGCAGCCTCTTTCTCTGCGTGGGGTGGGAATGTCCCCAGGGCATACAGACTGTGTCTGGTTAGTGGGTACCACTCTTACAAAAACATCTGTTAAGCAGTGAGAGTGCACAGATAATCTCTGAGATGCTTGGAAGATGGGCAAGAGGTTTTGGTGACTGGAGCTGACTGAAATCATCCACAGGACCGTGTCTTCCCTACTGCACCAATGCAGGTGATGGAGATAAAGTGCAGCTGGATCTCTAGATGTGAGGGACCTGGACCTGCATTGCAGAAAGTGCAGGTGGCCCAGGGGAATATGCTGTGAACTTAGGAATGCCTTGCCCACAGCTCCATTACTGCCTGTCAGGTGTCTGAGGCTGTGAGAGCAAATAACAAATAACAAATTTTTAGTCCCAGACATCTTAATTTTCTTCCAGTCTGATGTTCCTGGTCAGTCAAGATCTCACTCTGGTGTGGTTCCTGATGCCCAGACAATACTGTGACTTTTGCCACCCCTTGTTGTGCTTTGCCCTGTTTTTATTTCCCTGTCTTATTTTTCTTTTCTAGTGTTTTCTGAAAGACTTATGTAATAGTAAGGGCAGGTTGATAAATCTAACATGGGTCACTTTTCCTGCCCTTGCAGAACAGCTACAGACTTTTACCTTTAATGTTTGTCGGCCACATGGTTTCACCTTCTTCCACTCTTTTCTAATGGGTATTTTTATCAATAGTACAGTTGCCAGCTGCGATCAACCAGCTATTCTTTTATTGTTCTGGGATCAAGAATATCTTGTCCTTCCGACTTGACTGCTTTCATCTTCTTGAATTTGTTTCCTCTCAAACGCTCATTTCCTTTTCTGCACTTTCTTCCTCCTGTATTATCTAACCTGTCATTGATGTAGCTTCAATATTCGTCTTGCCAAAACAGCACTGAAGATGCTGTTTTTCTTACCTCTAATATCCTTTGGTGTGGTTACTAATTCAGGTTGATCAGGAGCCTTTCTCTTCTAATGTCCTCATGTTTCTTGGTGAGTCCAGATTTTTTTTTTTTAACTTGAATTC